>NC_134357.1:14581929-14881929 GCF_048569485.1 Anomaloglossus baeobatrachus | reverse complement strand
GTGCTGATCGTGGGCACGGGCCGCTGTGGTCTCGTGTGGAGGAGATCCACCGCCTCCAGGATGCACCGGGTGCTGATCGTGGGCACGGGCCGCTGCGGTCTCGTGTGGAGGAGATCCACCGCCTCCAGGATGCACCGGGTGCTGATCGTGGGCACGTCCCCTTAGGATTTTGGAGAGCGGCAATTCGCACTTGACTGTTTTTCAATTCCGGCAAATCCGCTAGGGTTTTCAAGCAGAAGATGCTCCAGGAATCTTATTTGCGCCGTACACAGCGTCCTCTGAGCGGCAAACGGCAGGAGAACACAGCGGTCGCTTTTTTAACCACTTTCCGTTTTTAGAAATCATCTGCACATAGCTTCAGCTAAAAAAAAATAAAAAAAAATATCTGCTGAAACACTTTCCGCCATGACCTGTGACACGTCCTCTATACTTCTCCAGTATGGCGGTCTATCAGACGATAACGCGCTTCTTTGTAACGATGGACCCCGGCGGTATCTCTGCGGCCTCCGTCTACAGACCGCTCCCTCTCGGGGTAATGTATGGCGCCACGTCTGTCCCTGGCACGGCCGCCCCCCACTTATTGGCTAATGTAATGGCGCGGTCTTATTACGTGCAGTGAAGCGTTATACGCGGATCCCTGACATTTCGAATCCCCCGCAGACATTAGTCAGTCTCCAGACGTCTTTTCTCTTCCATCGTCGATCTTTGACTTTTGGCTCCAATTATATCCGTAATCTGCGGCGGACAGCACCGTCCTCGCTAATTGAAGGGGAAGTTGTTTTTTTTTTTTTACAAGGAGAAGAGAAAGTTCCAAGAATCCGCGCCTCACCAGACGGGGCGACAATATTAATATTCAGAGGGGAGAATTTCAGGTATTTGCTTTGGACTCGGGACGGCTGGAGCGGAGAAAAGGCGCCGTGTATGAGGCTGGCGCATTAGCGATAATACGTGGCGTGGAGCTGCATGCAATCGCTTCATTTTCCAGGACGTATTGTCTGACTACAGGCAGCACAGACGCAGGGGTCAGGCTGCCGCCCCCCACCGCGGAGTCATATGGGGGAGGGGGGAGTCCAATGTCAGATGTACATCACGTGTATTGTATATATTCTACTGGACATTCAGGCTTCTCTGCCGCGGATTTCACTGTTTTTGACATTCTTGTTTATGTTCTGCCTTCCCTTAAATACTCTGTGCTGCTCATTTTTCCATGTAACATCTATCCTTGCGCCTGGGCAGCACACTTCTTCCCTTAAATACTTTGTGCTGCTGGGAACTCATTTCCATCTATCTCTCTAACTTTCCACTATCTAACCCTCCCCCCAATTGTTTGCATTAATAGAAACCTTAATATTGAGCATTTATTTACTGAAATATATAGCACCATCATATTCTGTAGAGCTTTACAACTTCACTGTCCCCATTGGGGCTCACAATCTACATTTCCTATCAAAATGTTTTGCAGAGAGGGAGCAAACTGGAAAACCGGGAGGAAACCCACCCAAACACGGAGGAACATATGAACTCTGAGCATATGTTGTCCCTGGTGGGATTTGAACTCAAGCTGACCACTTAGCCACATTTATTCACACAGTAAACTTTTAGTCTTTGTTCCCACAATGAGCATTTGGTGAGTTTTTGATGTTGCCTCATTTATGCTCCTATTAAAGGGGATCTCCGAGAATGAGATAAAATGGCTTCCCGGATATAATTCAAACTGCAGCTTGTCTCGTATCAGTACAGGCTGCAGACTAAAGATATACAACTCCTGAGACCTGGGTTTCAACTCAAAAGAGCTGTATCACACGTACCTCAGTCAGCAGCCGGGTGCATGGCTGTGATATGGGAAAAAAATGTATCACTTCCTCGCTGAGCACAATGGGGGTTTATCTCAAGTTTCTTCAGATTGAATGTTTACTTGTTTTCTAATTGGCGCAGTCTCTGTGCATGGCTATACAGCTATCAGACTGATGGAGGAGGGGGAGGATGAAGCTGGAAATCTCAACAAGCACAACATGGGTTAAAACATATTTCTTCACATCTCGCAGTCATGCTCCCAACCGCTGACTGAGGTACTTGTGATACAGCTCTTGTTAGTTGATACACAGGTCTCAGGAGCTATATATCTTCAGTCACTAGTTTAGTTATGAGACCCAAGCACCGGAGCATGGTAGTGCCCGCTCATGACTAGTTACGAGTACAGAGCACCTGAGCATGGTAGTGCCCACTCATCACTAGTTACGAGTACAGAACACCTGAGCATGGTAGTGCCCGCTCATCACTAGTTACTAGTACTGAGCACCTGAGCATGGTAGTGCCTGCTCATCACTAGTTACCAGTACTGAGCACCCGAGCATGGTAGTGCCCGCTCATCACTAGTTACCAGTACTGAGCACCCGAGCATGGTAGTGCCCGCTCATCACTAGTTACGAGTACTGAGCACCCGAGCATGGTAGTGCCCGCTCATCACTAGTTACCAGTACAGAGCATCCGAGCATGGTAGTGCCCGCTCATCACTAGTTACAAGTACTGAGCACCCGAGCATGGTAGTGCCCGCTCATCACTAGTTAATAGTACAGAGCACCTGAGCATGGTAGTGCCCGCTCATCACTAGTTACCAGTACTGAGCACCCGAGCATGGTAGTACCCGCTCATCACTAGTTACGAGTACAGAGCACCTGAGCATGGTAGTGCCCGCTCATCACTAGATCAAGTACTGAGCACCCGAGCATGGTAGTGCCCGCTCATCACTAGTTACCAGTACTGAGCACCCGAGCATGGTAGTGCCCACTCATCACTAATTATAGATCTATAACTGATCACTCAAGGCACATAATCCTCTGCGATCTGCCTGTGTAAACTGGATAACAATCAATCAAGATCATTTAGTGCCACTGGTTGGATCATGTAAATGGACACTTTGCTTTTAATCTCTCACAAGAGCATCATACAAACGCCCCTACTGAAACACTCTGCACTGCTGGAGCCTCTGCTCCTTCCACTATGTAGCCCTCAGTCTATGACCTGCTTGACCATAGACCTCAAGGGGTAATCTATTATATGATGCTGAGTGTATGTATGTATGTATGTGTGTCTGCGTCCGCTAAAGGAATCCGCACCATCGCATGTACAATAACAATATTTTGGACAGATGCCCCATTTGACTCAGGGAACATCACAGACTATGTTTTGAGAGGAATTTTTAACCCCACACTTTACAGTTATTTGCCAAAAAACTGCCTCCATTAAAGTCAATGGAGCTGTGAGCCAAAATGCAGCCAGAACTTCAAAAGAAGGTTGGCATGTTACAATGCAGTCAGGGAAAGAGACAAACAGACAGGGAAAGAGACAGAAAGGGAAAGAGACAGACACTGAAAGGGATAGACAGACAGACAGGAAAAGAGACAGACAGGGAAAGAGATACAGAGACAGACAGGGAAAGAGGCAGACAGACAGGAAAAGAGGCAGACAGACAGGAAAAGAGGCAGACAGACAGGAAAAGAGGCAGACAGACAGGAAAAGAGGCAGACAGACAGGAAGAGAAAGAGGCAGACAAGGAAGAGATAGACAAGGAAAGAGAGACAGACAGGGAGAGACAGACAGAGAGACAGAAAGGGAAAGAGACAGACACAGACAAAGATACAGACAGGGAAAGAGACAGACACTGAAAAGGATAGACAGAGACAGACAGGGAAAGAGACAGACAGGGAAAGAGAGACAGACAGGGAAAGCAGCAGAGAGACAAGAAAAGAGATAGAGAGACAGACAGGGAAAGAAATAGAGAGACAGACAGAGAAAGAGGCACACAGACAAGAAAAGAGGCAGACAGACAGGGAAAGAGGCAGACAGACAGGGAAGGGGGCAGACAGACAGGGAAGGAGGCAGACAGACAGGGAAAGAGAAAGAGACAGACAAGGAAAGAGAAAGAGACAGACAAGGAAAGAGAAAGAGACAGACAAGGAAAGAGAAAGAGACAGACAAGGAAAGAGAAAGAGACAGACAAGGAAAGAGAAAGAGACAGACAGGGAAAGAGACAGACAGAGAGAGACAGAGAGACTGGGAGAGAGACAGTTACTATCCCGGGCAATGCCGGGTACTACAGCTAGTAAATAATAACCCTAAATGAATGTTGGATAATACCATTAACCTCTTCATCACCACAGACCAGCAGAAATCCTAAAAATCAGCTTCTAAGCCAGTCTAGACCACCAGGGAAAACACAGGAAAAATAACAGAAACCCCTAAACCTCCACATGCAGAAATATGTCATGTAGAGATCTTAGAACGTTGGGAAAAGTAAATGTAATCAGGAGTGTAGGGGGAGGGGGAAGTATTTATAACGACCAATTTGCTACTGGAAAAATCCTGAATTTACACGAAGTTACATTGGGAATAGAGTCATAAAACAATGTTTCTTTGTTGGGCAACTGGTTCTAATATGTGGGGGAATTTGGCACTAAGGTTCAGTTTTCCTGCAGCTCCCCCACAGGAGAAATTAGGTATTACACCATTATCAATTAAGTCAATGGGATTTCTGATTAAAGCATGAATATGCCGGGCCCTTCTGAGAGAGAGCCAGGTGGTGGTCTTTGTAGTCGCTGCTCCTAATGATAGGACCCCCTCCATGTGGTGTTATCCCTCCACACCTGTATATTTTCCATTCTGTACCAGTCGGGTTGCATTTTCTCCAATATTCATCTGCATTAGTTCCGCATCACAAGTGCAGAAAGTAGCAGAACGCAGATGATCTCTTAGGTAATTGTTTTACAACTTTCCCATCCTCCGTCCCCTCCGCTCGCGATGACTTTGTATCGTTCTCTCTGTATTTTCGTAAGATTGGAAGTCACGGTGCCGCAGAATAATTTCCCATCTCTATGGATATAAGCAAAACACTCGGAGGGGAAGAGTAAGTTAAGCCCGGCTGATGGGATGCGGAAAGCGGCGTAATCTCGGCATGAACGCAATCTGTCAACATTTGCAGAAACAACACGGTTAAGAAATGGGACTTAAACCTGGCAAATACAATGTTGCTTTAATTAACCTTCAATGCGCCCGGTTCTGATAGATCGGATTCCTGCGAGCGCGGGCCCCGGACAGGTAACGAATGCACCACTGAGCGGCTTTGTTGACTTAATCATCTTCATACTAACATTTGTCCAAGACGTTTGAACCAATATATTAGATTCCAGCCCCCGCAGATTAAGAATATAAAGTAATGTCGGAAAGTATTAGGTGCAAATATGTAAAAGTCATTTTTTATAAATATTTACAATAATGGACAAAAAGAAATAGAAAATCAGTCCCAGACCCCAATCTTTTATCCCAGCACTTCAGCCCCCGAGTCGCCATATTTTACTGTAAAATATATTATAAGGGGGTGAAGGGTTGTTAGTCCTGTTCACATGTAGCATTATAGCAATAAAATGAAGTGGAAGCCAAGTCTGAGTTTGAAAAAGAACCTATCATGTCGTTTTTTTATATTAAACCGCCCCAATGTAAATTCCATGTATTTATCTTAAAAAAAAGACATTATATGTGTTGGTGAATGCAGTACATACCGTAGGCTTCAGTCACAGGGGCGGAGCCTTTGCTGGGTTCAGTCACTGTCACTCAAGTTCAGGCAGGATTCTTTTTTTTTTTAACTTAGTCACGCCCCCAGCATTGTAATTGATTACACCACAGGTCCTTCATCAAAACTTCTCTGCTGGGCTCCACCCATTACAGTCACATGTTTGTGACATCAGCACAGGTCCTGCACAACCACTTCTCTTCTGCTAATTGCCACAATGTCATGATCCAGGTCTGTAGTGGCCATTGTGGTTTGATTATTTCTCCCAGCTCTGGCCTGGTCATGTCAGGGGTTAACTCCTCCCTGCCTCACTGTGGTTTCCAGGACACTATATCCTGGTGCTGCACCTCCGGTTCAGCGGCAGTGATAGTTTATGCTCTGCAGCATGTATTATTGGCTCTGGTGAGTTACCTGACCTGTCCTGCCTCCCACCTACCTGCCTCTGACCTGTACTCTCCTCCGTTCGTCCATCTGTCTCGGTCCCTGACTATCCGCTGCTGTCTACTGTGTATCCTTCCCTGTCTGTCTTATCCCGATCTCGACCTGTTTGTCCTCCTCCCTTGTTTGTACTTGGACTTCCCGGCATCTGACCTGTATCCTTGTTCCTAACTTCGGCTTCGTCTCTCCCCACTGTTTCATATGTGACTTCCTGGCTTCTGACCCTCGGCTGTCACCTGACCACGATTTTATTATCCCTGTACTATTGACAAGATCTCCTGCTGCTTACCTGGTTTACTGACTACTCTACTGCCCTCTTTGGTTTTCCTGCTAACTGCACTCTGAAGTTACATTACTTGTAGCTTCAGCGTCTCCCTTAGTACAGTCTGACAAACAGTTCCTTCAACATCACTTCTCTGCCGAGCTACACGCAGTACAGTCACATGATCATGACATCAGCACAGGTCCTACAGAACCACTTCTCCTGCTGATTACCACAGGTCCTGCATCAGTTCTCTGCTGAGCTCTGCCCATTATGGTCACATGATCATGACATCAGCACAGGTCCTTCACCACCATTTCTTGGAGAAGCGGTGGTGAAGGACCTATGAAGCATCTGTGCTGATATTGTCACGGGAAAACACTAAGGGGTCTTCAGGGTCACAGAGTCAGAGTCCAAATCAAAACTGTGCAGATGTATGCATGAGGAAAAATGACCACACAGAGACGTGCCTCTATGCGGGAGAGGCTCAATGCTCCTCTAATCCGTATATTATAAAATACACACAGTTATTCAGTTCAACATTGTCCCAAATTGGTTAGAGATAATTATCAAAGTCTATATAGTAAGTCACCAGCCTGTTACTGGCTTCCTAATCCCAGTTTGAACCAGCTACTGAATACCTCTTTGTTCATTGTACATTTTGGCTTCATTATCTTTAACACCTTTTTGAGCATGAACAAGGAGTCAACATCACACATCCCACATGGTGTGAACCAACTGATTATAAATTCTCACAGTATGTTATGAATACTTGCATTGTTCAGCCTATATATTTTGTTTCCATGACACATTCCAAAGGCGCATCCTGGTATGTACATCAGCATCTGAACAATAATCACACAAACACAGATAATCTTATTATATGGACAATTGATTCATAGCCTGGACCTTCACAATATCATTATCATGCGACTACAATGGGCAGAGCTTAGAAGAGAACTGATGGTGAAGGACCTGCAGTGTAATCTATTACAATGTTGGGGACGTGAATCCTGCCCGATCTTGAGTGACGGTGACTGCTTCCAGCAAAAGCTCCGCCCCTATGACTTAAACCTAAGGTATGTACTGCATTCACAAAGGCATATAAAGTCTTTTTTAAAACCATGTCAGTGATGCACATTGCATCATTTAAAACACATTGGAGGTGGTTTAATATAAAAAAAACAACATCACAGGTTGTCGGTAACATGTGACAGAGCTGGGTTTGCCAACTGGCATTGTAGATGGCATAGAAGTGGTGTGAGGTGAACAATTTGGGGGAAAAATGCTTCTGTGATACTCTGCTGGAAGATGTTTATGCTATATGTGGCCACCCGGTGGCAGGGATGTGAACTGCAGCCTGACAAAGATTTTGTTAGAATGTGACCGTAATGTATTGAATTTGCATTGTGAGAAATTGGAGCCCTGTAAGTCTCAGAATTATTACCATTTGTTTGTTTTTTTTATTGCATTGCTAAAAGCATATCTATACGATTATGGTGCACAGCAGAAAGAGCTGGAAGGAGAGCTTGGCTCTGCTACATCTTCTGATCGGCCTTACAAGTTCCTGAAAACAAAGTGTCCTGATCAGAGATGAGCAAATCTCCAAAAATTTGTTTCAGTGAAATTTATTCGAATCGGCCAACAGATTAGATTCAGTCCAAATTGACAGCGCGCCGATTGCAGGTACTGGGAAGGGGTCCAGAAAACCATTATACTCGGCTGTAAGAGCCGGTCACTGGAAGCTTTTGCTATTTTTTTAACCCCTTCCCAATTCTATAAAGATCCCAGCATAATGGCGGCCGGTTGGTCAGTCTTTTGCAGGATTAATGTGAATAGAATGTTGAGAATTCGAAAATTTGGATTTGTTGCATATGGATTTTTTCATCTCATCATGATACAATGTAGACATGTATTTTTTTTCTTTTTGCTTTCTTATATCAATAAAGGGAAGCAAATTTCCAAATTGCCTAACCCCCGTCCCTTCATATCCTTTCCAATCCCTCCACTGAATTGGATTTGCACAGGTCTTTTTTCAACAATCTATATATATAATTGCCTTATTCTGTCTGTCTGTCTGTCTATATGTCTTGGCCGCTGGGCTCGCCATGGCCCCCCCCCCCGCACGGATTGGCCGCTTGCCTCGGCTCCGCCCCCTCGCACGGATTGGCCGCTCGCCTCGCCTCCGCCCCCCGCACGGATTGGCCTTGTCCTTATGGTGACAAACAGCGGATTGGCCGCTGGGCTCGCCATGGCCCCGCCCCCCGCACGGATTGGACGCTCGGCCTCACGGATTGGCCGCTCGCCTCGGCTCCTCCCCCCGCACGGATTGGCCGCTCGCCCAGGCTCCGCCCCCCACACGGAATGGCCTCTCACCCCGAGGTGAGCGCATCAAGGTCCTGCAGCGGCGGAACACACACACACACACACATCAGATCACACTCACTCTCACACACACCTCACACACACATCAGATCGCATCCACATACTCACAACATCCCGTGATATCGCTTGCTTCTCGGCGGCGATCCTGTGCGTGCAGTGACCTTCCAGGACCTGCCGGAGGATAACATGGCCAGAAGCATGTGGTATCTCCGGAAGTTGTGATTGTGTGAGCGCGTATGTGCAATATCGTCAGCGTGTGTGTGTATGCGATCGGATGTGTGTGTGTGTGTGTTCTGATGTGTGAGTGAGTGTGTGTGAGTGTATGCGATCGGATCTGTGAGTGTCGGCAGAGGACATGGCGTGCAGCACAGCTGCTGGGACCGCCCACCGGTGAGCACAGGGAGAAGTGGGGTGTGTGTGTGAGTGTATTTGATCAGATGTGTGCATGTATACTGTCTGATGTGTGACTGTGGAGCACGATGGGGGGAGCGCAGCATGGGGGATGGAGCACGATGTGGAGTGCGCAGCATGGGGGATGGAGCATGATGGGGGTGCACAGCATGGAGGATGGAGCAAGATGGGGAGTGCGCAGCATGGGGGATGGAGCACGATGGGGAGTGCGCAGCATGGGGGATAGAGCACGATGGGGAGTGCACAGCATGGGGGATGGAGCACGATCGGGAATGCACAGCATGGGGGATGGAGCACGATGGGGAGTGCGCAGAATGGGGGATGGAGCACGATGGGGAGTGCGCAGCATGGAGGATGGAGCACGATGGGGAGTGCGCAGCATGGGGGATAGAGCACGATGGGGAGTGCGCAGCATGGGGGATAGAGCACGATGGGGAGTGCGCAGAATGGGGGATGGAGCACGATGGGGAGTGCGCAGCATGGAGGATGGAGCACGATGGGGAGTGCGCAGCATGGGGGATAGAGCACGATGGGGAGTGCGCAGCATGGGGGATAGAGCACGATGGGGAGTGCACAGCATGGGGGATAGAGCACGATGGGGAGTGCACAGCATGGGGGATGGAGCACGATCGGGAATGCGCAGCATGGGGGATGGAGCACGATGGGGAGTGCGCAGCATGGGGGATGGAGCACGATGGGGAGTGCGCAGCATGGGGGATAGAGCACGATGGGGAGTGCGCAGCATGGGGGATGGAGCACGATGGGGAGTGCGCAGCATGGGGGATAGAGCACGATGGGGAGTGCGCAGCATGGGGGATGGAGCACGATGGGGAGTGCGCAGCATGGAGGATGGAGCACGATGGGGAGTGCGCAGCATGGGGGATAGAGCACGATGGGGAGTGCGCAGCATGGGGGATAGAGCACGATGGGGAGTGCACAGCATGGGGGATGGAGCACGATTGGGAATGCGCAGCATGGGGGATGGAGCACGATTGGGAATGCGCAGCATGGGGGATGGAGCACGATGGGGAGTGCGCAGCATGGGGGATGGAGCACGATGGGGGGTGCGCAGCATGGGGGATGGAGCACGATGGGGGGTGCGCAGCATGGGGGATGGAGCATGATGGGGGGTGCGCAGCAGGGGGGATGGAGCACGATGGGGGGTGCGCAGCATGGAGGATGGAGCACATTTGGGAGTGCGCAGCATGGGGGATGGAGCACGATGGGGAGTGCGCAGCATGGGGGATGGAGCACGATGGGGAGTGCGCAGCATGGGGGATGGAGCACGATGGGGAGTGCGCAGCATGGGGGATGGAGCACGATGGGGGGTGCACACCTCCCCCCAAAACACACACACACGCACTGCACAACACACCACACACACACTGGGAACCACAAACACTACCCTACACAGACACCCACACACACAGACAACGCCGCGCACACACAACACCCAACACACAAACACCGTGGCACACACAAATATATGCACATACCGCACAACACACACATTGCACAAAACATACCTCCCCCCAAAACACACACACACACAAACCGTGCAACACACACACACACAACGCTACAGACACACAGCGCTCCACAAACAACGCAACACACGCAACACACCTACAACACCGCCCTCACCCCCCGCCACACCCAGACAACACCCAGAACATGTACAGCGCCCTACACAAACACTTGGTAACTACACACAACAACATCTATATATATATATATATATATATATATATATATATATATATATATATATATAACAAAAATCATACATGAACTACACAATACGTAAATTCTAGAATACCCGATGCGTAGAATCGGGCCACCTTCTAGTACTATATAACCGTATAAATAACTGTAACTATCTGTATGTAAATGTAGGAGCAGTCATCATCAATATGCAAAGTCTCCACCTGCGCTAATAAAATCTAGCTAGACATTATCACATTTTTTGAAATTCGGATTCGCCTGGCTCGACAAATTTGTTCTTTATTTGATTAGCAAGGGCGGCATGGTGGCTCAGTGGTTAGCACTGCAGTCTTGTGGTGGCTCAGTGGTTAGCACTGCAGTCTTGTGGTGGCTCAGTGGTTAGCACCGCAGTCTTGTGGTGGCTCAGTGGTTAGCACCGCAGTCTTGTGGTGGCTCAGTGGTTAGCACTGCAGTCTTGTGGTGGCTCAGTGGTTAGCACTGCAGTCTTGTGGTGGCTCAGTGGTTAGCGCTGCAGTCTTGTGGTGGCTCAGTGGTTAGCACTGCAGTCTTGTGGTGGCTCAGTGGTTAGCACTGCAGTCTTGCAGCGCTGGGGTCCTGGGTTCAAATCCCACCAAGGAGAACATCTGCAGGGAGTTTGTATGTTCTCCCCGTGTTTGCGTGGGTTTCCTCCGGGTTATCCGGTTTCCTCCCACACTCCAGAGACATACAGATAGGGACTCTAGATTGTGACCCCAATGGGGACAGTGTTTCTTATGTATGTAAAGCGCTGCGGAATATGTTAGCGCTATATAAAAATAAAGATTTTTTTTTTTTTTTACTAGCTGTGAGTTGCAGCACAGTAAGGGCATGTGCATTCAAAACTGTATCCCTTAGCAGGAAAAATGCTGTGGAAAAAAGTGTGTTTTTTGCCGCAGTTCTGCAATTTTTTCATGCATTAAGATAGGAAAAACGCTGGAAAAAAACACTGAAACAATTGGCATGTCAATTATTTGGTGCAGATTTTTTTCTGCACCATAATCTGCACAGAAAAAAAATCCGCAATGTAGGCAAAGTACTTCAGGATTCTCATAGACTGGGATTTGTTTTTCCTTGCAGTAAGGATTACAATCTACAAGAAAAAAATGCAAAAACAAATGCAGCGTGGGCACAAAGTCTTAAGCCATCAATTGCCAAAAAAACTCTGAGGTGTCCCAGGACTGCACCCAACACCTACCAAGCTTTTTAATGCAAACACACCCTTGGCAATATGCAACTGACCTCACCATAGAAATGGATTGTTAACCGATAGTAACCAAGACTCCATTTAATAACACAGCACACTGACAGGAGTTTCTTGAATCTTTTAATAAAAAAGGGTCCAAAAATTATTCCACTTAGTCATTTGTGATTAAACAAACCCATTTTTGCACAACACTGACTCCAACTGACAGTGTCGCTGTCAGAGGTAACACCAGCATACTAAAATGAGTTATATGCCATCAATGTATTTCATAACGCCCTCTGCTTCCTCACCACAAATCTATTCAACAGAAGTAAAAAAAAAAAAGGCCAAGTGTGAAAGCATTTAAAAGGGGCTGTCCACAACTTGTACAACCCCCTTCTCATTCCCCATGTTTGGCTCCTTTAAAATAAAAATAAAAAAAAAGGCTTATACTCAGCTCCCATGCCAGAGCTGTTCCAGCAGTGTCGGCACTCACATTCCCCGGGCTCACATGAGGTTCTGACGTCATGCGAGCCCCACGCCCAATCACCGCCAGCTTCTCTCTCCTCGCCTTCAGACAAATGACTAATCAACAGGAAAGAAGATCAATCAATTTGTGACATCAAACCTCACATGAGCCCCAGAAATGTGAGCGTCAATATAATAAACTTTTATATTTTTTTACAATTCTACAATGGCGGCTGCTGCCTTCACTGCCTTGGCTTTTATATAGGCTATGATAATCCATCCTGATTGGCTGTGCTTTATCACATGATGTGACAGCAGTACGCTATACCTGAAGTGGTGTAGCCTTTTATTGCTGATGTAAGTTTATGTATTGTCTGTATTGTGTAAAATGAATGTGCAGCATTTTTTAATAAATTGTTTCAGTTCACCGAGTCCTGTGAGTTTCATAAAATTTGTTGCAAATTTGATAATCTTTATTCTATTATGTCTTTATGAAATGTCAGAAAATACTGGCATTTATTGCCGCTACGGTGCACCAGTGATACAGGCTCCTGGCTGAGATATCGCTTCCACTTCATGTATCAGATATGTATCAGCGGAAATCTCTGAGCCCATAGAGATCCTGAGATCCCAACCTCCACCTATGTGATCTCCTCTCACGTATCTGTGATGCAGAAGGTGAGTATAGCTCCAATTTAACCACATCGATTGCATAATGTATCACGTATTAAACTACTACTACCTGTAATACAGATATATCACAAGCTGTAATATGTCCTAAAGGGATCTTCTCATTTAATAAGATATACAGAGGCCATGGGGGGAGTCCAATGAGAAACCCCTATGTGATGCTACGGGTAGTATAGACAGAAGAATGGTCATGAAAGCCGGGTTCAGGTAACAGGAGGACACGACAGGACACAGGGAGTGAGCAGAAGAGTAGTCAAGTCACAAGGCAAGGGTCAGAATTCAAGGAGAGTACGTATTAGATTCAGGGAGCAGACAGAGACGTGGTCAGGGAGCAGTCCAGGGTCCAAAGCCGAGAGGTAACGACAAAAACAGGGAGTGGGCAGAGACAGTCAGATAACGGTCCAGGGTGGTCAAGAAACGCAGATCAGAACACAAGCACAAACACAAGCCAAGAGCACAACTGCAGAACCAGGAAGGAAGACTGGCAAGATTCTGGGAGAGCATGTTCAGTAAAGAAACAGAGCAATTACCAGGAAGGTGGAAAACCTGAGTAATCAGCACCTTCCAGAACCTGCATGGAATCCTGCGCTGCCAATCAACCTGTCAGCCAGTGCTCAAATAAGCACTGCAGAGCATCTCCAAATATGCAAAATGCTCTGCACAAAGGAAACAAGTTACTGTTGGCTCTGTAATTCAGGAAAGCGCAGCAGAACATCACCTGTGTTCACAATGCTCTGCACAGAGAAATAATGTCACTGAATAAAGGAAAGAGACCTCTTCTTCCTCTTCCAACATGTAGTTCCCCTTTCTCTGCCGGCAGCAGAATCTCTGAATGCTCAGAACCTCCACAGTCACCAGAAAATGCATCTAGTAGAAAACGTTCTACACCGTGTGCAGAATTATTAGGCAAGTTGTATTTTAGAGGATTTTTTTTATTATTGATCAACACCTATGTTCTCAATCAACCCAAAAGACTCATAAATATCAAAGCTTAATATTTTGGCAGTTGGAGGGGTTTTTTAGATTTGGCTATCTTAGGAGGATATCCATTTGTGCAGGTAACTATTACTGTGCAGAATTATTAGGAAACTTAATAAAAACCAAATCTATTCCCATCTCACTTGTTTATTTTCACCAGGTAACCAATATAACTGCACAACATTTAGAAATAAACATTTCTGACATGCAAAAACAAAACCCAAAAATGAGTGCCCAATATAGCCCCCTTTCCTTCTGATGACACTCAACAGCCACCATCCATATATTCTGTCATTGCTTGATCTGTTTACGGTCAACATTGCGTGCAGCAGCCACCACAGCCTCCAGACACCACAGCCTCCAGACACTGCTCCCAGAGGTGGACTGTTTTCCCTCCCTGTAGATCTCACATTTTATGAGGGACCACAGGTTCTCTATGGGGTTCAGATCAGGTGAACAAGGGGGCCATGTCATTATTTTTTCATCTTTTAGACCTTTACTGGCCAGCCACGCTGTGGAGTAGTTGGATGCATGTGATGGAGCATTGTCCTGCATGAAAATCATGTTTTTCTTGAATGATACCGACTTCTTCCTGTACCACTGCTTGAAGAAGTTGTCTTCCAGAAACTGGCAGTAGGTCTGGGAGTTGAGCTTCCTCCATCCTCAACCCGAAAAGGTCCCACAAGTTGATCTTTGATGATCCCAGCCCATACCAGTGCCCACCTCCACCTTGCTGGCGTCGGAGTCGGAGTGGAGCTCTCTTTACTGATCCAGCCTCTGGCCCATCCATCTGCCCATCAAGAGTCACTCTCATTTCATCAGTCCATAAAACCTGTGAAAAATCAGTCTTCAGACATTTCTTGGCCCAGTCTTGAGGTTTTATCTTCTGTTTCTTGGTCAGAGGTGGTGGTTTTCAGCCTTCCTTACCTTGGCCATGTCCCTGAGTATGGCACACCTTGTGCTTTGTGATGCTCCAGTAACGTTGCAGATCTGAAATATAGCCAAACTGGTGGCAAATGGCATCTTGGCAGCTTCACGCTTGATTTTCCTCAATTCATGGGCAGTTATTTTGCGCCTTTTTTGCCCAGCACGCTTCTTGCAACCCTGTTGGCTATTTGCCATGAAACGCTTGATTGTTCGGTGATCACACTTCAAAAGTTTGGCAATTTCAAGACTGCCGCATCCCTCTGCAAGACATCGCACAACTGTGGTCTTTTCAGAGCCTGTCAAATTTCTCTTCTGACCCATTTTGCCAAAAGAAAGGAAGTTGCCTAATAATTAAGCACACCTTTTATATACGGTGTTGATGTCATTATACCGCACCCTCCTCATTACCGAGAGGCACATCACCTGATTTACTTAATTGGTAGTTGGCTCTCAGCCTATACAGCTTGGAGTAGGACGACATGTATAACAAGTATCATGGGATCAAAATACTCATTTGCCTAATAATTCTGCACACAGTGTATAGTGGAGGGAGAGGAGGGGGATGCAGCTGCAGCATATCACTCAAAAGTGCATGGGAGTGGGCAAGTCTTCTATAATGCAAGGTGAGAGGAATGGAGAAAAGAAAACTAGACATCTACAGATATCAGGAAAAAAAAAAACAAATGTGCAGTTGACACATTGTGATACTGTAGATAGTGCACTGTATTGTGTTACTGTATCATTTCGGCTACGTCAGTCACATTGACACAAGCTACAGCTGCATCAGGAGGATGTTTCTTTCCATAAAATGTCTATGTCAGCATTATAACCACTGTGCATGACAAAGATGAGCACTCGTAACCTTGACTATACATTGTCCTCCGTTTTTTGTACGCAGCTTCTATGCAGAGTTATGTGTAAATCTTTGTAATAGTTCTCGGTTTATGTTTTTTTAGCCGGGTCTCTTGAAACTCCTGTGATCACAGGGTGTGCGCTTGCGGGACGCCTCCGGGAATATTTGATTTTCAGCCTTAGGTAAAGTTATGTAAGTGCTTTGTGCGGCCTCATTGAGTGCAGCATGGCGCGGCCGTTCATCTGTGTCATTTCATTTAAAGCGAGATCAATCTATTCCTTTCCATCGCTCAAATGAATTTTTATGTCCCATTAGCTGCACCAGTAAATTGATCGTCTTCCGTCAGGTGTGAGAGGAACATACACTATGGGAGAGACGGATGCCGCCTGATGTTTTACCCCATTAACTCCGATGGGAATGATTGTGTGATGTGTCGCTGCGCATTGTAACATCAGGGGGCCATTAACGGAGACAAGAATCGTATTGGGGGATCGTCATTGTGGAGGAGCGCGCTCCATGGATAATCCACAAATAAATTAATACCTAACGCTTGTATCCATTGTATAGAGGAGACGAAGAGGACAAAGAAATGCTAAAAATGACTGATTGCCCCTCGTAGAGTGAAGAATGGCGTCTACTGCACAGAAGCAGCCAATGGGCACTGTGTAGTGATTCATTCTCCCCTATGGGGGCACTGCAGAGGAGCTGGACACTCAGGTTTTCCCATAGATTACTGGTGATCACGGAGGTTCCAAGCAGGGAATCTATAGAATCTGCTGATCCTGGATCCTCTCTAACAAGTAGAACTTATCCAAAGGGGGGAATCCATCTAAGAAGAACGTCCTAACATCCAAGAACTAAATACAGACAACTGAAGAAAATGATGAGGGTTCACCATAACTCAGGATTGTGAGACTGATCCCAGTGATAGCCTATACTGGAAAGGAAGGGAGGAGGGAAGGAAGGTGAAAGGAGGAGGAAGAAAAAGGAGGAGAGTGGGGGAGAGAACAAAGGAAAGAAGGAAAGGAGGATGGAAGGAAGGTGAAAGGAGGAGGAAGAAAAAGGAGGAGAGTGGGGGAGGAAATGAAGGAAAGAAGCAAGGAAGGAAGGAAGGAAGGAAGGTGAAAGGAGGAGGAAGAAAAAGGGGGAGAGTGGGGGAGAGAACAAAGGAAAGGAGGAAGGAAGGAAGGTGAAAGGAGGAGGAAGAAAAAGGAGGAGAGTGGGGGAGGAAACGAAGGAAAGGAGCAAGGAAGGAAGGTGAAAGGAGGAGGAAGAAAAAGGAGGAGAGTGGGGGAGAGAACAAAGGAAAGAAGGAAAGGAGGAAGGAAGGAAGGTGAAAGGAGGAGGAAGAAAAAGGAGGAGAGTGGGGGAGGAAACGAAGGAAAGGAGCAAGGAAGGAAGGTGAAAGGAGGAGGAAGAAAAAGGAGAAGAGTGGGGGAGGAAACGAAGGAAAGGAGGAAGGAAGGAAGGTGAAAGGAGGAGGAAGAAAAAGGAGGAGAGTGGGGGAGAGAACAAAGGAAAGAAGGAAAGGAGGAAGGAAGGAAGGTGAAAGGAGGAGGAAGAAAAAGGAGGAGAGTGGGGGAGGAAACGAAGGAAAGGAGCAAGGAAGGAAGGTGAAAGGAGGAGGAAGAAAAAGGAGAAGAGTGGGGGAGGAAACGAAGGAAAGGAGGAAGGAAGGAAGGAAGGTGAAAGGAGGAGGAAGAAAAAGGAGGAGAGTGGGGGAGAGAACAAAGGAAAGAAGGAAAGGAGGAAGGAAGGAAGGTGAAAGGAGGAGGAAGAAAAAGGAGGAGAGTGGGGGAGGAAACGAAGGAAAGGAGCAAGGAAGGAAGGTGAAAGGAGGAGGAAGAAAAAGGAGAAGAGTGGGGGAGGAAACGAAGGAAAGGAGGAAGGAAGGAAGTAAGGTGAAAGGAGGAGGAAGAAAAAGGAGGAGAGTGGGGGAGAGAACAAAGGAAAGAAGGAAAGGAGGAAGGAAGAAAGGTGAAAGGAGGAGGAAGAAAAAGGAGGAGAGTGGGGGAGGAAACGAAGGAAAGGAGCAAGGAAGGAAGGAAGGAAGGTGAAAGGAGGAGGAAGAAAAAGGAGAAGAGTGGGGGAGGAAACGAAGGAAAGGAGGAAGGAAGGAAGGAAGTAAGGTGAAAGGAGGAGGAAGAAAAAGGAGGAGAGGGGGAGGAAATGAAGGAAAGGAGGAAGGAAGGAAGGTGAAAGGAGGAGGAAGAAAAAGGAGGAGAGTGGGGGAGGAAATGAAGGAAAGGAGGAAGGAAGGAAGGTGAAAGGAGGAGGAAGAAAAAGGAGGAGAGTGGGGGAGAGAACAAAGGAAAGGAGGAAGGAAGGAAGGTGAAAGGAGGAGGAAGAAAAAGGAGGAGAGTGGGGGAGGAAACGAAGGAAAGGAGGAAGGAAGGAAGGTGAAAGGAGGAGGAAGAAAAAGGAGGAGAGTGGGGGAGAGAACAAAGGAAAGGAGGAAGGAAGGAAGGTGAAAGGAGGAGGAAGAAAAAGGAGGAGAGTGGGGGAGGAAACGAAGGAAAGAAGGAAGTAAAATGAAAGGAGGAGGAAGAAAATGGGGGAGAGAACAAAGGAAAGAAGGAAAGGAGGAAGGAAGGTGAAAGGAGGAGGAAGAAAAAGGGGGAGAGAGTGGGGGAGGAAATGAAGGAAAGGAGGAAGGAAGGAAGAAAGGAAGGAAGGAAGGTGAAAGGAGGAGGAAGAAAATGGGGGAAAGAACAAAGGAAAGAAGGAAAGGAGGAAGGAAGGTGAAAGGAGGAGGAAGAAAAAGGAGGAGAGTGGGGGAGGAAATGAAGGAAAGGAGGAAGGCAGGAAGGAAGGTGAAAGGAGGAGGAAGAAAAAGGAGGAGGAAGAAAAAGGAGGAGAGTGGGGGAGAGAACAAAGGAAAGGAGAAAGGAAGGAAGGTGAAAGGAGGAGGAAGAAAAAGGAGAAGAGTGGGGGAGGAAACGAAGGAAAGGAGGAAGGAAGAAGGTGAAAGGAGGAGGAAGAAAAAGGAGGAGAGTGGGGGAGGAAACGAAGGAAAGGAGGAAGGAAGGAAGGAAGGAAGGAAGGAAGGTGAAAGGAGGAGGAAGAAAAAGGAGGAAAGTGGGGGAGAGAACAAAGGAAAGGAGGAACGAAGGAAGGTGAAAGGAGGAGGAAGAAAAAGGAGGAGAGTGGGGGAGAGAACAAAGGAAAGGAGGAAGGAAGGAAGGTGAAAGGAGGAGGAAGAAAAAGGAGGAGAGTGGGGGAGAAAAAGGAAAGAAGGAAAGGAGGAAGAAAGGTAAAAGGAGGAAGAAATAAAAGAGTGGGGGAGGGAACAAAGGAAAGGAGGAAGGAAGGAAGGTAAAAGGAGGAAGAAATAAAAAAAGAGTGAGGGAGGGAACAAACGAAAGAAGGAAGGTAAAAGGAGGAAAAAAAAGGAAAAGACTGGGGGAGTAAAAGAAGGAAGAAAAGGATGAAGAAGTAAAAAGAAGAGAGTTGGGGAGGGAACAGATGAAAGAAGGAAGGGAGGAGGGAAGGAAGGTAATGTCACGGGGTGTGACGGGATCACCAGAGACAAGGGAGCCTAAACTGGCCCTCAGGCTGGGGTTAGCTGACCCTCATCCCAAATGTATATGTGAAGATGACGATGTTTGGGCCTCTTCTTTGCCCTAGCTCCTGAACAACCCTGGTCTATTGCCTTCTCCCTCCAGCCAGGAGAGGGCCGGGACAGGAGTGGTTAATCCCACACAAATAGACAGGGGGAAAACCAAAACTCAAAGAGGTATAGACAATATGTGATCAGGAGAAAACTAAAGGAAGGGAGGAAATAATCGGACACCAAACATCAACCAGAAGTTCACCAGCAACTAGATAAAGCACAAGGCTCGGGATAGCATAAAGCTATAGTCAGCATGGGAGAACAGGCTCCACCATCTTAAAAAGGGCAGAGACAACTGTGACTCCAGCAGCAATCCACAGGTTAGCAAAAATTAACTCCTGAAATCCCGAGTATGAACAAGTGCATAGCTGCTCAACGCCCGAGCCTGTCTGTGCAACTCAAAAGCAGCATCGTGTGGAGTGTCTGACTCGTCTGTGTGAGCAGCGTCAGAAGTAGTCCTGACATTCGGTCAGTTTTGAGCTAGACACAGCGTGGCAGGTAAAAGGAGAGATAAGTAAAAGAAAAAATGAAGGGAAAGGATGAAGAAAAAAGAAGAGAGTGGGGAAGGAAGGAAGGTAGGAAGGAAGGAAGGAAAGAAAGATGGAATGAAGGAAAGAAGGAAGGAAGGAAAATGAGGAAGTAAAAAGAAGAGTGGGGAAGGAAGGAAGGTAAAAGGAGGAACAAATAAGAAGAGAGTGGGGGGGAAGGAAAGAAGGAAGGAAGGAGGAAAGGAAGAAAGGCAAGAAGGAAGGAAAATGAGGAAGAAGCAAAAAGAAGAGAGAGGGGAAGAGGGAAACAGGAAGGGAGGAAGGAAAGAAGGAAGGAAATGAGGAATAATTAAAAAGAAGAGAGTGGGGAAGGGAGGAAGGTAGGAAGGAAGGTAAAAATAGGAACAAGTAAAAAGAAGAGAATGGGGGAAGGAAGGTAGGAAGGAAAGAAAATGAGGAAGAAGTAAAAAGAAGAGAGAGGGGAAGAGAGGAAGGGAGAAAGGAAAGAAGAAAGGTAAAAAGAGGAACAAGTAAAAAGAAGAGAATGGGGAAGGGAAGGAAGGAAGGAAAAGGAGGAAAAAAGTCAAAAGAAGAGTGTGTGGGAGGGAAGGAAGGAAGGTAAAAGGAGGAAGAAAAAGAAGAGAGTGGAGGAGTAAGGGAAGGAAGTTAAAAGGAGGTAGAAATGTAGAAATAAAAGGAAGAGAGTGAAAGAGTAAAAGAAGAAAGGAAGAAAGATAAAAGGAGAAAAAGGAAAAGAAAGAGTGGGGGAAGGAAGGAAATAATGAAGGTAGGTATAAAGGAAGGTTAATTAAATCTGTTGCACCACCGCTTGGCTTTTGCACATTCAACTTTGATGTGGTCTGTGGTCATGGATTAGCTGAAAGAAGCTCGGAAAAAGACAGATAACCGTTAAAAACTACCTGTCAGAGCATCAGAATATGCTCACTGATTGATTCTTAGTTAACTCATTCTACAGGCAGAAATTACCAGTGCAACACAAAGGCTGTAGAAGGTAAAGAGTGTAAAATTTTTAATGAAACCCACTTGCATAAATGATTTATTTCCACGATTATATACAAATAATAAAAAAAAATGTGGCCAAAAGCGGAGAACCGCTAATTGTGTATTGTAGGTGCTCCCTCTGCTGGTGGCTCGGGGCACTGCAGGATGCATTTGGACCTAATAAGGTGTTATCTGCCATTTGGTGGCTGGAACATTAGTGGATACAATTACTAAGGTGAGTGTTACGGGGTACGGGGGGACCGGCAGATTAGGACCAGGGGGTATATATCCCAATCGCCAGTCGGGGCCCACCGTGCTCCAGATGGTAATGGAGCTGCTGGCACCCTGTGGGTTAGGCAGAGACTATAGAGCTGGATGGCTCTGAGATAACCCAGGGAACCGGTCACGTGTGTAGTGACACGTCAGACCGGACGACAACCCAGTTAGCGTGTCGGTGGAATTGGCGCAACCCCGACCACGTGTGCAGGGAACACGTCAGATCGGATGTGACCAGGTAGCGTTGACCGAGAAGACCGCTGCGACTGCGCCCTGTCGGCCACGTGTGTCAGACACATCAGGCCGAGCAGTCCTTCGATTAACGTTTCTGGTCACTACTCGATGGCCACGTGTGTAGAGGACACGTCAGGCCAAGATATCACACCAGTAGCGTAGACTTGGAAGACAAGGAGGATAATAGGTTCAACACCCAATCCTGGAACACCCTGTTAACTCCACAGGGGCTCTGGGATATGCTGTCCATGCGCGTAGGAGGCACAACCAGACAGGTGGCGCAACAGGTGCGTTGTCCATGTGCGTAGAGGGCACTCTCGGACAGGTGACGCAGCAGGTTTGCTGTCCATGTGCATAGGAGGCACAACTGCACAGGTGACGCAGCAGCCGCAGCCCAGTTAATGCCACTGGACTTCTATAGCACAACAGGAACGGTAGCAAGGAAGCACGGCGCCTGACCCTGATGTGCTGAGCCACGAATCTTGGCGTGACAGGCACCGTTCTCCTAGCCCTACCTACTGCTTCCAACAAGGCTCCTCAGAGTCCTGAACTACGGGTCATTCCTCTCCCACAATGGTGTAGCCCACTTCAGTGCTCTATCGGAGAGCAAGGAGATGATAAACCCCACCTTCGACCTCTATGTAGGGAACCGTGCAGCCAGCAACTGCAGATGGAATTAGCACTGGTTCACGAACCCCCTACATGCCTTGCTGTCCCCTGAAAACTTGTTGGGCAGCGAGAGGTGAGGGAGGGTTGGAGTGGGTTTGGTGGCCGACACCATTGCAGCCGCTTGAGCCACCACATCATCCATATCAGCAGCAAGAGCAGACTGCTCCAGAGACCTCACTCTGGCCTCAAGCTGCAGTATAAAACTGACATAGCTGCTCTATTTCCGCCATGCCAGCCAGACCCTGGCACAGTCTTACTGTTACGGGGGACCGGCAGATTAGGACCAGGGGGTATATATCCCAATCGCCAGTTGGGGCCCACCGTGCTCCAGATGGTAAAGGAGCTGCTGGCACCCTGTGGGTTAGACGGAGACTATAAAGCTGGATGGCTCCGAGATAACCTGAGATGAGATAACCCTCTGAGATGCTGAGCCACGAATCTTGGCGTGACAGGCACCGTTCGCCTAGCCCTACCTACCGCTTCCAACAAGGCTTATGCCACCATGAATTCTAAGTGACTATGAGTGAATACTGCGCACCTCCATGTTGTCTCCAGCCCCTTTTATAACCTAGATCCGCCCCAAACCCAGGGTAGAACCACCAAGGTCCAATAGCAGAGTGCCATGTCCATGGCCGGCCTTAGCCTGAATGGCGCCCTGTGCAAAACTGCCCTTTGGTGCCCCCCCTACTGATTTTTTACCCAGTTTCCCAGGAAACAAACGAGGACAGGAGGACTTTTTTTATATCCTACAAAAATTGATCTCTTCAAATGTATATAATAAATTACAAATTTGTGCTGAAGAATCTGCACCTTAAATCCGTCACGTCTGATCTCGTTTTTTTAGAGGTCTTCCGATTTCAACCATTTATGCTGTATCCATGGATATTACACCCCACCCCAGCTCCGACTCCCCCCCCCTCAAGCCCTCCACACTCACCATCATTCTTGGAAAAACGTATATGTGTGTGTGTAATTATATATATAATATATATATAATTATATGTGTGTGTGTGTGTATGTACACACACATACACACACACACACACACACACACACACACACACACAGGGTCATGGCTAAAAGTGTTAGCACCTTTGAAGTTGTTCCAGAAAATAAAGCATTTCCCTTAGAAAATTAATAATACACCCCCTACACTTCCCCTCTCCATAATATACTCTACACCGACCCTTTCCATAATCTCTCTCCCACACTGCCCCTATTTATAATATTCCCCCATACAACTGCCCCTCAGTGTACACCCACACGATATCCCTGTGTATAATATCCCAACACACTGCCCCTCTGTAAGATATCCGACATACACACACACACTGCTCCTCTGTATAATATCTATCCCACACACACTGCCCCATGTATAATATCCCCCACAAACACTGCCTCTCAGTAGAATATACCCACAAAATGCCCCTGTGTATAATATTCACACACACACACACACACACACACACTGCTCCTCTGTATAATATCCCCCTAACACACTGCTCCTCAGTGTAATATCCCCACACACTGCTCCTCTGTATAATATCCCCCACACTGCTCCTCTGTATAATATCCCCCACACTGCTCCTCTGTATAATATCCCCCCACACACTGCACCTCCGTACACTATCCCCCACACACACTGCTCCTCAGTATAATATCCTGCTCCTCAGTATAATATCCCCCACACACACTGCTCCTCAGTATAATATCCCCCACACACTGGTTCTCTGTATAATATCCCACACACACAATGGCCCTCTGCATAATACCCCCCCCACACACTGGTCTCCTGTATAATATCCCCACATACACACTGCTCCTCTGTATAATATCCCCCACACTGTGCTCCCCTGTTTAGTATCCCCCACACCCACTGTTTATCAATATAATATCCCACACACACACTGTTCCTCTGTATAATATCCTCCCACACACACTGCTCCTCTGTATAATATCCTCCCACACCCATTGCTCCTCTGTATATACAATATCCTCCCACACACTGCTCCTCTGTATAATATCCTCCCACACACTGCTCTTCTGTATATCTCCCCACAAACACTGCTCCTCAAAATATCCCCCTCCACACACTGCTCCTCTGTATAATGTCCCCACACGTACACTGCTCCTCTGTAAATACCAACACACACTGCCCATTTGTATAATATCCCACACACTGCTCCTCTGTGTAGCATCCTACACACACTGCCCCTCTATATATCCCACACACAGTGCAACTCTATATAATATATGCACACACAATGACCCTCTGTGTAATATTCCTCATGTACGCTGCCCCTTTGTACACTATTCCCCACACAAGTTGCCCCTCTTTATATATATCCTCACACACAAAATGCTCCTCTGTATATCACCCCACACACACTACCCCTCTGTATACTATCCCCCCACACACATTGTCTTTCTGTATAATATCCTACTGGTTATATATGTCCAAATCCTGGTATATATGTCCAAATCCTGGTATATATGTCTGCATCCTGGGCCCTTCCTGGTATGCATGTCCCCATCCTGGTTTATTGTTCCCTTCCTAGCATAAATGTCCTCTTCCAGGTATATATGTCACCATCCAGGGACCCTCCTGGTATAGATGTCCCCATCCAAGTTTATTTGTCCCTATCCTGGTATATATGTCCAATCCTGGGCACTTGGTATGTATATCACACTCCTGGGCACATTCTGGTATATATGTCCCCATCCTGGTTTCTGTCCCCTTCTTGGTATATATGTCCTCCTCCTGGTATATACGTTCCCATCATGGTTTATTTGTCCCTTTCCCAGCATATATATCCCCATCCTAGGCTCCTCCTGATGTACATACATTCCCCTCCTCGGCACATTCTGGTATATATGTCCCCATCCTGGTTTGTGTCCCCTTCTTGGTATATATCTCCTCCTTCTTGTGTATATGTGCCTTTCCTGGGTCTCTCCTCGTATATTTGTCTACTGCAAAAAGAAAAACAAACAAACATTTTACTCATTCTCCCCAGCTCCCACATCCTGCAGCGTCCTCTCTGAGCAGCGATGCATTTCAGCTGGCTGTGTGCCCTTCACACATCCAGCTAAAGCAAGGCAGGAGCTGCAGTCAGTGCCCCCCCCACCACCCGCGGCTGGAGTCAGTGCCCCCCCCCCACCACCCGCGGCTGGAGTCAGCGCCCCCCTGCCCCCCGCAGCTTGAGTCAGCACCCCCCCCACCCCTGGAGTCAGTGCCCCCCCCCACCACCCGCGGCTGGAGCCAGCGTCCCACCCCCATGGCTGGAGTCATTCCCTCCACCGCCCGTGGCTGGAGTCAGCGCACCCCCGCCCCTGGAGTCAGTTCCCCCACCACCACCTGCGGCTGGAGTCAGCACCCCCAACCCCCACCCCCCGTGGCTGGAGTCAGCACCCCCCCATGCCTGGAGTCAGCGGCCCCCTCACCAGCTGCAGCTGGAGTCAGCGGCCCCCCATTACCCGTGGCTGGAGTCAGCACCCCCCAGCCCCTGGAGTCAGCGCCGCTCCCGCGGCTGGAGTCAGCGGCCCCTGTGGCTGGAGTCAGCGGCCCCCGCCTCTGGAGTCAGTGCCCCCCACCACCCACGGCTGGAGTCAGCACCCCCCCCGCCCCTGGAGTCATTCCCCCCCACCATCGGCAGCTGGAATCAACAACCCCCGCCACTGGAGTCAGTGCCCCCACCACCACCCGCGGCTGGAGTCAGCTCCACCCCCGCCCCTGGAGTCAGTGCCACCCCCACCACGCACGCTGGAGTCAGCACCCCCCCCCGCGGCTAGAGTCAGCACCTCCCCCGCGGCTGTAGTCAGCCGCCCCCCTGCCCCCCGCAGCTTGAGTCAACACCTCCCCACCCCTGGAGTCAGTGCCCCCACCACCACCCGCGGCTGGAGCCAGCGCCCCACCCCCACGGCTGGAGTCAGCGCACCCCCGCCCCTGGAGTCATTCCCCCCACCACCCGTGGCTGGAGTCAGCGCACCCCCGCCCCTGGAGTCAGTGCCCCCACCACCACCCGCGGCTGGAGTCAGCACCCCCACCCCCCGCGGCTGGAGTCAGCACCCCCCCGCGGCTGGAGTCAGTGGCCCCCTCACCAGCTGCAGCTGGAGTCAGCGGCCCCCCCATTACCCGTGGCTGGAGTCAGCACCCCCCAGCCCCTGGAGTCAGCGCCGACCCCTGCGGCTGGAGTCAGCGGCCCCCGTGGCTGGAGTCAGCAGCCCCCGCTCCTGGAGTCAGCGGCCCCCGCCCCTGGAGTCAGCGGCCCCCCCCACCACCCGCGGCTGGAGTCAGCACCAGCACCCCCCCACCATCCGCGGTTGGAGTCAGCACCCCCCCCACCATCCGCGGTTGGAGTCAGCACCCCCCCCACCATCCGCGGTTGGAGTCAGCACCCCCCCACCATCCGCGGTTGGAGTCAGCACCCCCCCCACCATCCGCGGTTGGAGTCAGCACCCCCCCACCATCCGCGGTTGGAGTCAGCACCCCCCCACCATCCGCGGTTGGAGTCAGCACCCCCCCCACCATCCGCGGTTGGAGTCAGCACCCCCCCCACCATCGGCAGCTGGAGTCAGCACCCCCCGCCCCTTGAGTCAGTTCCCCCCACCACCACCCGCGGCTGGAGTCAGCACCACCCCTGCTCCTGGAGTCAGTGCCACCACCACCACGCATGGCTGGAGTCAGCACCCCTCCCGCTCCCCGCGGCTGGAGTCAGCACCTCCCCGCGGCTGTAGTCAGCGGCCCCCCCTATCCCCCGCGGCTGGAGTCAGTGGCCCCCCCACCCCCTGCGGCTGGAGTCAGCGAAGTCAGTGCCCCCCCCACCACCCGCTGCTGGAGTCAGCGGCCACCTCGCCCCCCGCAGCTGGAGTCAGTGGGTCCCCCACCACCCGCGGCAATCTTCAGCTCATAGAGCGCCTACCTGTCCCTGCCAGATGCTGCGCTCTCGCCAGCTCTGCGTTGCCCACAGCACTGTGATGAGGTGCAGAGTGATGACCTCATCACATTGGGCTGCGGGATGACGCGCCACCTTTCTGCTCTGCTCCACTCACAGTGCCTCCCCCACCACATGGCTAATTAGCATGCGATGCCCTAGACGGACTTCGCACGCACCTTAGTCATGTGCAGACTGCAGTTGTGGCTGGAGCGACACCGCCGGGCCCCTCTGCTGCAGCTGTGACTGGGGCTCGGTGAACATGGTGGGCTCGGCTGGCCAGGGGCTACATAAAGCTAAGTAATTAACCAGCGGCGGTTACAGTAAAAATGCAGTGCTGGGACCGGAGGAGCCAGGAAATATACGACTTCTTACCTCTCTGCTGCCCACCCCCCACTTAAGCATGGCCGTCGGCGCCCTGTGCGACCGCACAAGTCGCACATGCCTAAAGCCGGCCATGGCCATGTCATCAACAACACCACCAGCGGCCTATCCGGAACCGCCACATCATTGATGACCTCATGGCAGCCATACTCCAAACATTTCACCAGTCATCGTCTGTCGATCAATGGTGAGGTGCCAGATCATAGGGGCGGGCCTCTGCGAGCCAGTCCGGATCCGGAGTGGCCACGTCATCAGGACACCTGACACCCTCTGCCCTATCAGGGCCTGCCACCTCACGGACATGCTCAGTGAGGTCCTTACCGGACCTAGCCTCTGATGCACTAAGTGCCTGAGCATGCTCAGTAGCCTGAACAACAGACTCAGAAATCAGACTATCTGCCTGAGCATGCTCAGTAGGCACAACACAGAACTTAGACACAGCACGAAGTCCAAGTACCTGTGCAAAGAGGCTGTTAGGATTAATTGTGGAAGCATGCTCAGTAGCCTGAATTGAGGACTTAGTCTCAGAAATGACACAATCAGGCTGAGCATGCTCACTAGGCAAAACACTGGACTTAGGCTGTGGCTGGGGTAAATCAGCGCGCGCATGCGCACCAGCCGCCTCTCCACACTTAGACGTAGTGGAAGGAGCAGCCAACTGGACGACCCGAGGCACGGCCAAGAACGGCAGCCGGCGCCTGGGCGCAACAGGAACCGCAGCAGGCTGCTTGCGGCTATGGCGGCGTCGGTTCGTAACAGTGAGCATGCGGTACCCAATGCTTCTCCTGCACAGCTCTTTCGTGGTTTTGGCCCTGGGTGAAGACGCTTTGGCCATTCACAGCTCTACTTGGCAGATGCAATGGTCCTTTAAGACTGTGCATTGGTAAATTCGCTGCTCAGCTCTGCTACATCGCTACCTGTGCGTCAGCCTGTCATTACCTGTATCATCAGTATTTAGGGTTCCGCTTAATCCAATAAGCCCCGGAATAATGAGCTTCTGCTTAACATTCACTGTTTGTGAACACCTCTCCCCCTCCCTCCATTGTGATGATGTGACCTTTATGTCTGAGGATCAGCCGCGCTCAGCGCTAATGGGGCGATCGCCCGTTGTGATTGGATTCCTGCAGAATCTAACATTTGCGGGACGCTGGCTCCCGTGTCATCCTGCATTTTGAAGTGAAGTTTGGAATTTCGCTGTCAGGCGGCGTTCAGAGAGATGACCTTTTAAGATTCATTCATTTGCACATCTAAGAGATGCCACGTGAAAACAATGGCGCTGCGTGGTCATTCCTCCGTGCCGCCACATTTTCTGGGCTTAATTGTGCTTGTCCGCCTGCAATGAGTCGGAAAATGGTTATTTACAGGGAATAAAAGTGTCGTCCTCGGTCCCATCCTCCCCAAATGTAAAGAAGAAAAAAGGCGGAATCTGACATTTCTGCATTAAAGGTTACGGAGCGTAAAAACCTGCAGAAAAAAACTGAAGCGGTTCTGTCCACGAGACCGCCCACAGGATAAAAGATTCCCAAAATGTTCTTACTTTACTTATTCAGTACCCAGATACATCTCGTCGTATGCTCTAGTCACATCCAAAGCTGCATTCTAATTGTTTCCTATGAAGACACTAATTTAGGGTAATGTTATGTAAATGAAAAGAAATAAGCACAAACATCAAAAAATTCCTGTATTTGAAATACAATATGAAAAAAACACCCTCTTTCACCCCTTTATTAACTCCCAAAACACCCAGGTCTGACATAATCTGCACGAGGTCCTATGACGATTCCAGCTCTGCTACATCTGAAGTCATAGTGCATAAAACACGATCGTTACTGAAGTTGAGCATAGAACATGACCGCCCGCTGTGAGCTTCAGGAAGAGACTGAGACGCAGCATTGAGAGGTGACGCCACTCAGTTTATTTGCGATCACAGTTGAAGGTTCCCACGGTCCTTTACCTGTGACTGCAGGTAACCTGACCTCAGGTAACCTCAATAAACTGAGTGAACTTAGGTGAGGTCACTGAGTTCACAGATCTGCATTTCCTAGCAGAAAACTGTGGGGGGGTTTTGTCAAGAAATACAGAATTGTTGCTGAAGTTTTACACCGTATTCCTGCACCCAATCTACACCTCCTGGCAAATGTTGCATCAAAACTGCATGCGTTATACTGTGGTATTGATGCGATTACTTTTTTTGGCAGGAGATGTAGATTGGATGCAGGAATAAGGTACAAAACTTTAAGCACCAAATCTGCATCTCTGGGCAAAAAAATGTGATTTTCTGCTAGGAGGTGCAGGTTTATGAACTCAGTGACCTCATATATAATTTAATGAGATTACCTGAGATCAAGTTACCTGCAGTAGCACGTGGAGAAACATGCAAACCTCCAGTTGTGATCACAAATAACCTGAGTGATGTCCCTGCTCATCGCGTGGCTCAATCTCTGCCTGAAGCTCACAGCAGGTGGTCATGTTCTATGCCCGCGCACTGTGCCTTCAGCAATGTAGCCGAGCTAGAATCGTCATGGGACCTTGTATGGATTACATCAGATCTGGGTGTTTTGGGGGTTAATAAAGTGGTGAAAGAGGGTGTGGCTGTTTGTATTTTATTTCAAATAAAGGATTTTTCCGGTGTTTGTGTTTATTTCTCATAGATGCCTCTCAATTACTAATCTAGGGCTTAGTGGCAGCTGTGAGCTGACATTAACCCCTTAATATCCCAACTGCCACCACACCAGGGCAATCGGAAAGAGCCCTGTAAAGTTCTGGGATTGTCACATTTAATGGATGCAACAATCCTGGTTAGCTACAGACTGCCATTTTTAAACTGCGGGGTCCAATAACGAATGGTTTCCCCAGCCTGAGAACACCAGCCCCCCACTGTCAGCTTTATTATGGCTGGGCAAAAACTATGCCTGTAATTAAAAGCAGAGAGACAAGCAGTCACACAGGGTGGTGGCGTGTCTGACTGCAACCGGGGAATGCTGGTTGGTGAGGGAAACAGTGCATATGCATGAAGGATAATGAGTGGCCCCGGAAGTAGTGTACAGTCGCCTGCTTTCCCTTTTTTTTCTTTATTTTCGGTGTTCGTGTGCTTTTGAACCCATGTGGATCTGGACTTTTGCAGTAGTGCTCGCTCATCACTAGTTACGAGTACTGAGCACCTGAGCATGGTAGTGCTCACTCATCACTAGTTACCAGTACTGAGCACCCGAGCATGGTAGTGCCCGCTCATCACTAGTTACCAGTACAGAGCACCCGAGCATGGTAGTGCTCGCTCATCACTAGTTACCAGTACTGAGCACCCGAGCATGGTAGTGCCCGCTCATCACTAGTTACCAGTACTGAGCACCCGAGCATGGTAGTGCCCACTCATCACTAGTTACCAGTACTGAGCACCCGAGCATGGTAGTGCCCGCTCATCACTAGTTACGAGTACTGACAACCCGGGCATGGTAGTGCTCGCTCATCACTAGTTACCAGTACTGAGCACCCGAGCATGGTAGTGCCCGCTCATCACTAGTTACCAGTACTGAGCACCCGAGCATGGTAGTGCCCGCTCATCACTAGTTACCAGTACTGAGCACTCGAGCATGGTAGTGCCCGCTCATCACTAGTTACGAGTACTGAGCACCTGAGCATGGTAGTGCCCGCTCATCACTAGTTACCAGTACTGAGCACCTGAGCATGGTAGTGCCCGCTCATCACTAGTTACCAGTACTGAGCACCTGAGCATGGTAGTGCCCGCTCATCACTAGTTACCAGTACTGAGCACCCGAGCATGGTAGTGCCCGCTCATCACTAGTTACGAGTACTGAGCACCTGAGCATGGTAGTGTCCGCTCATCACTAGTTACCAGTACTGAGCACCCGAGCATAGTAGTGCCCGCTCATCACTAGTTACCAGTACTGAGCACACGAGCATGGTAGTGCCCGCTCATCACTAGTTACCAGTACTGAGCACCTGAGCATGGTAGTGCCCGCTCATCACTAGTTACCAGTACTGAGCACCTGAGCATGGTAGTGCCCGCTCATCACTAGTAACCAGTACAGAGCACCCGAGCATTGTAGTGCCCGCTCATCACTAGTTACCAGTACTGAGCACCCGAGCATAGTAGTGCCCGCTCATCATTGCCTATTATGATTTTTTATTTTTTTAAGTAAGGACTGGATTATGATCTGATGAGGTCTTTAGGCAAAAAGCGATAATGTAATAGGAGAATTGATTGAGAGACAGATAAATAGGAGATGACATTGATAATCAGGTTCCAGAATTCGTATCCTTCTCTCCACTGTCCCTGTCCTCTAATTGTCAATAAGGCTTCTCTGAATCTGAATTTAGTAGATAGATACAATTGCACCTAAATAGATAAATATTGAATACATTGATGGATACATGAGATAAATATTGGCTAGATATTGTGCTATGTATCATGGTGACAGATATGTGTTTTTCTGTAGCAGCCCGATACGTGGAGAATTTACGGAGCTGCGTTTGGTCTTTGCGCCCGGAGGCCGACGTCGCTGTCTGTTCCCATCTTTATAATAAATGTTGCTCTTCAGATTTCCTCCTTGTTGATTGACTCTGCGGCTTCAGATGCTTCTGCCTTCATTTATTTGCTTTTAACGTCCTTGTATACGCTGGCTTTTTCTTCAGCAATAAAAGGCAAAACAGATTTTTTCCTTTTTTTTTATGATTTAACCAGCTAGGGTCTGAGTCTGTATGGGAGGTCACACCACATGGATCAATCATGTCAGCTTTGTATGGAGGTGACATTTTATCCTTGAAGCCCCTGCACCAAAAATACCAAAATCTGCCCATAAGACTCAGTTTCCATGTCCAGTAATCGGCCGTCACATCGGATCCAGCAGCGATCCATTCAGCAAACACTACTTTTTTGTCTGTTTTGAAACAAGTGATTTTGCAGGATCTATTGTTTATACATTAGCGTCTATGGAAAACGGATCCGTTAACTGATTGCTATTTTTTCATCAATTTTTTGGGTCTTCTCCCCTCTGCCTGTCTCCCATACCTTGTGTTGTATTATTGTAGTGGTGAGACTAGTATTCTTGCTAGCCTGCTCACTAGTCAGGGGGAGTTCAGAGCAACCTAGTGCCTGGGCATGTGATGGCGACAGGCGAAAAGACCCATATAGGGATGTGAGGGAGCTTAGGCTACAGACTAACAGAAGAGTTGCGGGAGGAGTCCCATCTCCCTATTGCCAAGGCCTTCTTTCTATACCATTCTATCATGTGCTGTCTGGATCCATGTTTGCAGATCGCTACTAACCTGTCAAACTCTGTCCACACTACTAAGTCCAACAAACAACCTATCATGTGCTGCCCGGATTGGTAACCCCAGTTTGCTGCTACCAGGTTGGACTCTGTACAGACTTCATAATCCAACAAGCAACCTGGCTTCTATTAATGAGCTCTTTTCTGCCGGGCATCGGCTATTATATCACCACTGCTATAGTCACTTAAGGAGTTAATGCCTCCTGGAGCAGTGTGTGGCTTCTCAGAGAACCAGGTTTGCTAATCACCACCGTCATCTGGTCTCCTCCTACTTAAGATTGGGGAGTTTTCTGACTTTTCACCAAATATAGCATCTGCTTCGCTGTTGCGATATCCTGGCATCCGTGGTGATCCTCCATTTGGCAACCAGCGACTTGTTGTCTGCACTGTATGAAAGTTCTCTGGTGTGACTTTCTCCTTCCCCTTTGGTTTATCCTCTCCGGTGTGTTTTTATCTCTCCTCTGTGGATATTTACTGTGTTCGGGAGTTTCTGTTTCACCCCATTGTCTTTGTCTTATGGGAGGTTTGTTACTTTATCCCCAGCCCACCCCTGGGTTAGAGGCGCAGGGGTATTAGGTCAGGTACGAACAGTAGACTGGGCCAGGTTGGGGGCCTGGACCTCCCTACCTTTAAGGGTACCTCCGGGTTGTGGATGAGCGCAGGGGCCCCAGTCGTAGGGCCAGGATATGTCTCCCTGTGTCCTCTAGTCACCTGTGACACATTCCCGTCATTCCCCTTGTGTCACACTGCACTCTAGCGTGATGGAGCTATATTGAGGTTGGACCTATACCATATCTTTACCTGCCCCTATAGCAATAACCATCTCACAAACAACATTTTTGGTGCTTACTATGTCAAAAAAATTTTGTGGTAATCCAATTTGGATAAAGAAATGCATAAAGTTTAGAAGAGAAGGTTCAAATGGATACATGACTGGTGGAAGAGGCCCCAAGGACGCCCTATAACCCAAATCTACCCTAAATACCCATTATAGCTAGTCATACGTTATACACAAAAAGCCAAAAACGTTTTATGTTTTTACGTCGGTCCTGGACAGCTCCAGTGGCAATTTAGTTTGGCGGAGGTGGGGGCAAACATTGGCGACAAATTATCCATTTATGCCAAAACAGTAGCTCGAGTCACAACAGGAGTGTACGCCAGCCCCATTTCTGGCGGCGGCACATGGCGCTTTAATGGATTTGGCGCTCCTTACAACAGCCGACACTTCATTATTACACTCAGTCTTAACCAATCAGGGCTTTAGTTTTTTGATACAGCATCACAAAGTTTTAAAATGTAAATTAACGATCACAAAATATGGAAATCCGATGTATCAACATTCCGAAAGTGGAGATTTGATGATTGTGCAGCCAATCAGAAGTGGAGGCTGACGTTACCCTCTAGTGAGGCTCTCTCCATCCAACGAAAGTGCATGAAGAATAAAAGAAGAAACAAAGTAACATTTTCATCAAAAGGAAAACCTAAAGGGCCATTTTCCTGGTAATAGAGTGTCAGAGTAAATGTGTAAACCTCCGGAAACATCTATTTATGGCACCGCTTCCGAAATCTTAACGAGCCGCTCCATCAGCGGTGGCGGGGCGCGGGGAGAATTGCTTCCACGTCCATTTGTTTTTCTACAGCCTTTTTTTCCCTGCAGTCATAAGGTTTGTGTCAACAGTAATAGACTCTGGAAGGAGAGAAGGTTATCCAAGCAAAGTCGCCCTAAATAACACGATATTTAAGGGATATTCTCACCTTACGCTTGTTTGTAGGGCAAACATAAAGATAGCTCAAAATGGTCTTTAATCCCACTTTATCATTCAACTTCTCATAAGTCGTCCCGTAGTCTGTCGACCTGAAAATAAAAGTACAAAGGAATTACAACCAGCGAAAATGTTACCGTACACTGTGTGCAGCGAGCGGAGACATCAGCAAACATCACTGACTCCACATTATAACCGAAAAACTCCGATCAGAAGCGAAAAACATTCCACCTGTTTATATTCACAGCGCATAATCCATAGGAAACAGCAGTACAGTAGTTATATTACACAAAGGGGCAGTATTATAGCAGTTATATTACACATAGGGGCAGTATTATAGCAGTTATATTACACATAGGGGCAGTATTATAGCAGTTATATTACACATAGGGACAGTATTATAGTAATTATATTACACATAGGGGCAATATTATAGTAATTATATTCTTGTACTTAAGGGCAGTATTATAGCAGTTATATTACACATAGGGAAAGTATTATAGAAGATATATTACACATAGGGGCAGTATTATAGTAATTATATTACACATAGGGGCAGTATTATAGTAATTATATTACACATAGGGGCAGTATTATAGTAATTATATTACACATAGAGGCAGTATTATAGTAATTATATTACACATAGGGGCAGTATTATAGCAGTTATATTACACATAGGGGCAGTATTATAGCAGTTATATTACACATAGGGGCAGCATTATAGTAATTATATTACACATAGGGGCAGTATTATAGCAGTTATATTACACATAGGGGCAGTATTATAGTAATTATATTACACATAGGGGCAGTATTATTGTAATTATATTACACATAGGGGCAGTATGATAGTAATTATATTACACATAGGGGCAGTATTATAGCAGTTATATTACACGTAGGAGCAGTATTATAGTAGTTATATTACACATAGGGGCAGTATTATAGTAATTATATTACACATAGGGGCAGTATTATAGCAGTTATATTACACATAGGGGCAGTATTATAGTAATTATATTACACATAGGGGCAGTATTTTAGCAGTTATATTACACATAGGGGCAGTATTATAGCAGTTATATTACACATAGGGGCAGTATTATAGTAATTATATTACACATAGGGGCAGTATTATAGCAGTTATATTACACATAGGGTTAGTATTATAGTAATTATATTACGCATAGGGGCAGTATTATAGCAGTTATATTACACATAGGAGCAGTATTATAGCAGTTATATTACACGTAGGACCAGTATTATTGTAGTTATATTACACATAGGGCCAGTATTATAGTAGTTATATTCTTGTACATAGGGGCAGTATTATAGCAGTTATATTCTTGTACATAGGGACAGTATTATAGTAGTTATAGTCTTGTACATAGGGGCAGTATTATAGTAGTTATATTCTTGTACATAGGAGCAGTATTATAGTAGTTATATTCTTGTACATAGGGGCAGTATTATAGCAGTTATATTCTTGTACATAGGGACAGTATTATAGTAGTTATAGTCTTGTACATAGGGGCAGTATTATAGTAATTATATTACACATAGGGGCAGTATTATAGCAGCTATATTACACATAGGGGCAGTATTATAGCAGTTATATTACACATAGGGGCAGTATTATAGCAGTTATATTACACATAGGGGCAGTATTATAGCAGTTATATTACACATAGGGGTAGTATTATAGCAGTTATATTAGACATAGGAGCAGTATTATAGCAGTTATACTACACATAGGGGCAGTATTATAGCAGTTATATTACACATAGGGGCAGTATTGTAGTAGTTATATTCTTGTACATAGGGGCAGTATTATAGTAGTTATATTCTTGTACATAGGAGCGAGTATTATAGCAGTTATATTACACATAGGGGCAGTATTATAGTAGTTATATTCTTCTACATAGGGGCAATATTATAGTAGTTCTATTACACATAGGGGCAGTATTATAGCAGCTATATTTGCCTCCGACCTCTCGATCTACAAACAATCAAGAACATGTGAGTGGCCCCATAGACTATCACAGGTATGGATGCTTTATGTGAAAAACACAGATAGCTGTCACGCTGTACAAAGGCTAGTAAGACGCAGTACAGGGTAATCACCACTAGTTGGCAGCAGAGTAGTGAAGGAGAGACAAAGAAACACAGTAACAGAAAGGCAGCTGAAGTACAGCAGAGTAATTTCAGCAGGCAGTTAACAGGTGAATCACCAGGGGGCAAAAGAGTAGTCAAACAGTCAGGGTAAAGAAAAAATAATATACAGTCATGGCTGAAAGTGTCGGCACTCTTGAAATTATTCCAGAAAAGTAAGTATTTCTTCCAAACAATGATTGCAGTTACACTTGTTTTGTTATACATATGCTTATTTCCTTTATGTGTATTGGAACATCATAAAAAAGGAGAGAAAAAAGACAAATTGAACAAGATATCACAGAAAACCTGAAAAATGGTCCTGACAGAATTGTTGGTAAACAACTTTGTATCTAGCATGTGATGCTCATTCAAACTCACCTAAGGCAAGTAACAGGTGTGGGCAATATGAAAATCACACCTGAATCCAGATAAAAAGGGGAGAAGTTTACTCAATCTTTGCATTGTGTGTCTGTGTGTGCTGCACTAAGCATGGAGAACACAAAGAGGAGAAGAGACTGTCTGAGGACTTGAGAACCAAAATAGTTGAAAAACATCGGTAATCTCAAGGTTACAAGTCCATCTCCAGAGATCTTGATGTTCCATTATTAGTGAGAAAACATAACCAAGAAGTTTACATTTCATTACACTGTAGCTAATCTCTCTGGATGTGGACGGCAGAGAAAAACAGATGAAAGGTTGCAACGCAGGATAGTCCGAATGGTGGATAAGCCCCAATCAAGTTCCAAAGAAATTCCATCTGTCCTGCAGCTCAGGGGCATCAGTGTCAACAAGGACTATCCGTCCACATCTGAATGACAAAAAGTGCTATGGAGGAGACCCAGGAGGACCCCAATGCTGACGCAGAAACAGAGAAAAGATAAAATATACGTGAATAACCAAAATCCTTCCGGGAAAGCGTCTTATAGACAGATGAGACCAAGATAGAGCTTTTTGGTAAAGCGCATCATTCCACTGTTTACCGAAAACATAATGGGGCTACAAAGAAAAGATCATATTCTCTACAGTCAGACATGGTGGAGGCTCAGATATGCTTTCAGGTTGTTTTGCTGCCTTTGGCACTAGGGCCTTGACTTTCTGCCGAAATAATGAAATCTGAAAATTACCAAAGGATTTTGGGTGGCAATGTGGTGCCCAGTGTCAGAAAGCTGGGGGTGTGCATCCTAGGTCAGGGGTCTTCCAGCAGGACAGTGACCCCCAAACACTTCAAAAAGCCCCAGAAATGGATAGAAATGAAGCACTGGAGAGTTCCGAAGAGAAAGCAAAGAGTCCGGATATAAACCCCAACCTGTGGAGAGATCTTAAAATTGGGAGGAGAGAAGAGAAGACGTCTTCAGATATGAGAGACCTGGAGACGTTTATAAAGAAGAGTCCGAGATTCCAGGAGAGAGGAGGAGAAGCTTGTGGACGGGTATAGGAGGCAACTGATGGAAGGGATTTATTACCAAGGATAAAGGGTGCAACAAAATATTAAGATAAGGGGGACAACAATTTTGTTCTCCCCATTTTTGGGGGTTTTGTGTCCAATTTGCCTTTTTCTCAATTTTTTTTGTGTTGTTCCAAAACATACAAAGAAAATAAACCTGTGTATAACAAAACGTGTGTAATTTCAATAATTTCTGGAAGAAAAACTTCATTTACTGGAGCAATGTTAAGGTGCCTGCACTGTTTGGTGAGTTTAAAAATCCATGTACTCAGAACCATGAGCCCTGATCCTACAAACGTCCGGATCCCTTCATGGCCCTTCCTATGATAAGACGCGTCCCATGGGGTTTATTTAAGGGCTTGTTCAGGAATCGGTGCACAGTGCATGGACCGCCCGGGGGTCTCCGGACCAGATGCCGCAGTCTCATTTGTACCTTTTTAAACCTTATAATCTTTTTGAAATTTTTTGACTTTTTTTCTCCTTAATTTTAAATACATTTTGTTAAATCATCATTTGAGGATTTTTTAAAGTCATTTTTCTTTTTATGTTTTATGTTATTCACTGACATTGTTTTGCCTTAAAAGCATTAAAATGGCGCATAGAGTTGATGAATTTTGCATGAAGTCAAAAAAGATCTTTTTTTTTGCCTTTAGCCATTTTTTCGCCTACATAGTATAAAAAGTCCCACCTTTCTGTAAAAGTACCACAAATTTCTGGTGTACGTGAAATCACTCCAGGGTGGGATTGGAGTTACATTTGGAACTTTTGTTACTTTTCTAAAGTTGCAAATGGTGAATTAAGCGAGAATCTGGAAAACTCTAAACTACGTCCAGTGGTGAAGTAAAAACATAACACAAGCGAATGTGTCGCCCAGGGATAAGGGGTACTCAGATCCGGGCCAAGGGGTCACTTTTGTAGGTGTACGTTGGCGTGACCCGGTCTGTGATCCCAGGCTCCACAGCAAAAAGGGGATTATGTACAGGGGAATTGTCCGTGACACCACCCGTGGGTTGCGGTGATGAGATGGTGGCACCGCCGCTGCCTCTGGGGACCGTGCCTGGGACTGGTGGTGTGGGGTAGCAAGGTGGAATCCCCTCCACGGGTAGGGGAGGTGTAGTCCCGGGGCCCAATTGGGAATTGTGGATTGGGGAGTGACGGGTGCAGTCCACGGCTTGGACCGGTTGGTGCAGGAGTACTCAAAGTATAAGGCAATAACTGACATGAGTCCAAGAATTAACCAAGTTGCTGGTAGCTGGTGCCCACGGCTGCTGCGAGGACGGGTCCCACACCCGTGTGTGTAATTCAGGTGTTGTTTTCCTGCCTGAGGTCTGTGTCTGTGTCTGCTCCGTGCACCGGTCCGGACAGGGTCCTGACAGCTGGCACCGGGGGGGGCCCCACTACCCTCTCCCAGGCATCTTCGGGTCCCCACAAGCGGCTGGCCTATTCCTGAGGCCCTCACTGCCACTCTCCCAAGCTCCCCACTGGAGTTGCGTCCAGACTTCTCTCCTCCTGCAGACTGACTGAAACTTTGCTATCTCCAAGCTCCTCTCTCCCCCTCCCATTTTCCTGAGGAGGGGGCAAGTGGGGCCTGATTGACTGGTGTGTATTTGTGTGGGAAACTCCCCAAGGGAGAGTGAGCTCTGCACCATAAAGCTGGATGCAGACCTCTGTGACACCCTGGTTTTCCAGGGCAGCACACGAACACTAAAACAATAAACGTTAGAAAAGAAGCAAATGGAAAGATGAATTTGGTATAAACTAAAAAAAAGGCGCAAAACACCAAATATTCTACAGAAAAAAGGCCAAATGTTACAATGTATCGCTCCCGGAGAGTTCTAGAAATGAGGCCAGGTTTATGCTCCTGTATATAACTCATCAAGGTTCTCACAACTTCATAAAAACCTTTATTAAAATTTCCTCGCTAAGTCCAACGCCTGTAACTCGAGCGTATAATTCAAAGCCAGAAAGAATCCGAGCGTATTAACCACGGAGGGTATTAGCGGGAGCCCAAAAAGCAAACTTTTATTAGAAAATCATTAGTGGGAGTTCTTTTGTGAATCAAATCTTCTATTAATGCCAGAGCTGAAACCTAGCGGAGGCTAACCTTCCGGATAAAGCCGGGATATGTGACATTACCGCCGCCAGAGACACAATTTTATCAAATGTTTGTAAGACTCGCCGGTATTTAAATTACTTCATTATGAGGCGCTGACAGTTTTTACTATTCTGGGTGTAAATGACATTTCTAAGACAGTAAGCTTTACTTGTTCTGCTCAGGCAAAGTCGAGAAATCCTATTAATTTCTCCTCCCCCTGCCCCGCAGTGTACGGAGGAATAAGAAGGTGCTGTATACTGACTCTTATTTCTCAATGAACTATTTAACGTCCAATCTTCAGAATGTTGATGAGAAGTCACGATGACAGCGTTATTGATATTGATATTGAGCTCAAAGTGAATGGAATAGTTCAGTTCTGAAGAAACGGGAGAGGAGCCGATAGAGGGTGGCGAGGAGGATAGAGGATGGAGAGGAGGTCAGAGGGTGGAGAGGACGATAGAGGGTGGAGAGGAGGATAGAGGGTGGAGAGGAGGATAGAGGATGAAGAGTATGATAGAGGGTGGAGAGGAGGATAGAGGGTGGAGAGGAGGATAGAGGGTGGGGAGGAGGATAACAGGTGGAGAGGAGGATAGAGGGTGGAGAGGAGGATAGAGGATGGAGAGTATGATAGAGGGTGGCGAGGAGGATAGAGGATGGAGAGGAGGATAGAGGGTGGAGAGGAGTATAGAGGGTGGAGAGGAGGATAGAGGATGGAGAGGAGGATAGAGGGTGGAGAGGAGGATAGAGGATGGAGAGTATGATAGAGGGTGGAGAGGAGTATAGAGGGTGGAGAGGATGGAGAGGAGGATAGAGGGTGGAGAGGACGATAGAGGATGGAGAGGAGGATAGAGGATGGAGAGGAGGATAGAGGATGGAGAGGAGGATAGAGGGTGGAGAGGAGTATAGAGGGTGGAGAGGAGTATAGAGGATGGAGAGGAGGATAGAGGATGGAGAGGAGGATAGAGGGTGGAGAGGAGGATAGAGGGTGGAGAGGAGGATAGAGGATGGAGAGGAGGATAGAGGGTGGAGAGGAGGATAGAGGATGGAGAGGAGGATAGAGGATGGAGAGGAGGATAGAGGGTGGGGAGGAGGATAGAGGATGGAGAGTATGATAAAGGGTGGAGAGGAGGATAGAGGATGGAGAGGAGGATAGAGGGTGGAGAGGAGGATAGAGGGTGGAGAGGAGGATAGAGGATGGAGAATAGGATAGAAGGTGGAGAGGAGGATAGAGGATGGAGAGGAGGATAGAAGGTGGAGAGGAGGATATAGAGTGTAGAGGAGGTCAGAGAGTGGAGAGGAGGACAGAGAGTGAAGATGAGGATAGAGGGTGGAGTGGTGGATAGAGGATGGAGAGGAGGATAGAGGGTGGAGAGGAGGTCAGAGGGTGGAGAGGAGGATAGAGGGTGGAGAGGAGGTCAGAGAGTGGAGATGAGGATAGAGGGTGGAGAGGATAGAGGGTGCAGAGGAAGATAGAGGGTGGAGAGGAGGATAGAGGGTGGAGAGGAGGTCAGAGGGTGGAGAGGAGGATAGAGGGTGGAGAGGAGGTCAGAGAGTGGAGATGAGGATAGAGGGTGGAGAGGAGGTCAGAGGGTGGAGAGCAGGATAGAGGGTGGAGAGGAGGTCAGAGAGTGGAGGTGAGGATAGAGGGTGGAGAGGAGGATAGAGGGTGGAGAGGAGGATAGAGGGTGGAGAGGAGGATAACGGGTGGAGATGAGGAAAGAGGGTGAAGAGGAGGTTAAAGGGTGGAGAGGAGGATAAAGGGTGAAGAGGAGGATAGAGGGTGGAGAGGAGGATAGAGGGTGGAGAGGAGGTCAGAGGGTGGAGAGCAGGATAGAGGGTGGAGAGGAGGTCAGAGGGTGGAGAGCAGGATAGAGGGTGGAGAGGAGGTCAGAGAGTGGAGGTGAGGATAGAGGGTGGAGAGGAGGATAGAGGGTGGAGAGGAGGATAGAGGGTGGAGAGGAGGATAGAGGGTGGAGAGGAGGATAACGGGTGGAGAGGAGGAAAGAGGGTGAAGAGGAGGTTAAAGGGTGAAGAGGAGGATAGAGGGTGGAGAGGAGGATAGAGGGTGGAGAGGAGGATAGAGGGTGGAGAGGAGGATAGAGGGTGGAGAGGAGGATAGAGGGTGGAGAGGAGGATAGAGGGTGGAGAGGAGGTCAGAGGGTGGAGAGCAGGATAGAGGGTGGAGAGGAGGTCAGAGGGTGGAGAGCAGGATAGAGGGTGGAGAGGAGGTCAGAGAGTGGAGGTGAGGAAAGAGGGTGAAGAGGAGGTTAAAGGGTGAAGAGGAGGATAGAGGGTGGAGAGGAGGATAGAGGGTGGAGAGGAGGATAGAGGGTGTATTCTTCATCAATGATATTTATTGGATTTAACAAATAACAAAACACAATTTACAAACGTGATTATCCTGAATATTAAGGTGGAAAGTCAGCAGGAAAGAAAGGGATAATATACAATTTATTGGGGTGTATATTTCAGTTGGTTATCTAAATGTGGGAAAGGAAGAAATTGAAAAAATGGGAAAGGCATGGATACAGCGGGGAGCAGGAGCAGAGCGGGGAGCAGGAGCAGAGCGGGGAGCAGGAGCAGAGCGGGGAGCAGGAGCAGAGCGGGGAGCAGGAGCAGGAGCAGATGTGTGCAGGGCTACTGCAAACTGATATCAGGAAAACGTGAAGATTTGGATACAATTATTATTAGAATGTTACAGAAGGTTTGTTTTTTTGTTTTTTATTTTGCAATGATTACTTTTTATTTACATAAAACCAGAAAACTCCTTTTTAACCCCGTGATTAGTCCTCCCTGAGTATCTATAATCTGGATGGATTGGATCATCAGCTTCAGGCTCATTGGGAAGATTTGCTGCTTCTCCGAACGCTGGGAACATTTCCTTCCTCTATTGTTCAGGGTTTATTAATATTTTATTACGTGAACTATCAGAATATTTTAAACTGTCACAAAAATAGGTCACACAACAACAATACAGAGAAGTATTACTCAAGAAACAAGCATGGGAACAGATCCAGGGAGGCTGGGAGTTGTAGTTCTCTAAAAGCCACTGGTTAAAGAACACCATTATAATCCCAGTTTATAAATCTATGCGTCCTGCAAGTACTACACTATGGGGAGATAAGGTATGCACACCAGTGACTATGTAAGGGGAATACATGGAATAGCAGAAACTGCTGTGTGAATACTGACTTGAAAAATCCAATAGCTATATGTAAAGTGAAAATGTGAAAAATGGAATCTGCATTACTGCCATGAACATATGAATCAAGAGAAATTTAGCTACTGAATTGATCAATGCAATAGAGCCCCAACACTACGCCAAAGTATTTCTCTACGTTGGGGTCCCTAGCTTGTGTGTGTCCTCTCATGCAGTTAAAAAACTTACCGTGTATGGGAAGCTGAGACCCAGGCTATATATGCGTATAATGTGGATTGGCAATAGGTGTGGTTGGGGAGGGTTCACAAACGAAAAACAACTAACAAATAAGGAATAACGTTTGGAACACCATTCTAAGTCTGAACTGGGTGCAAAAACCTAAAAAAACAATCCATATCATACGCATATATAGCCTGGGTCTCAGCTTCCCATACACGGTAAGTTTTTTAACTGCATGAGAGGACACACACAAGCTAGGGACCCCAACGTAGAGAAATACTTTGGCGTAGTGTTGGGGCTCTATTGCATTGATCAATTCAGTAGCTAAATTTCTCTTGATTCATATGTTCATGGCAGTAATGCAGATTCCATTTTTCACATTTTCACTCTTACATATAGCTATTGGATTTTTCAAGTCAGTATTCACACAGCAGTTTCTGCTATTCCATGTATTCCCCTTACATAGTCACTGGTGTGCATACCTTATCTCCCCATAGTGATGTTTTTTTAGGTTTTTGCACCCAGTTCAGACTTAGAATGGTGTTCCAAACGTTATTCCTTATCTGCAAGTACTACAGATATAGCAGAGCTGAGCATCAGATGAAGTAGAGCTCTATGCATGCTCCTTACTTGAGATGTGCAAACCCGCCGATGTCCAGGTCAGGCCGGACCCCATAGAAGTCTAAGGGACCTGTACTTAAATGCTCTTAAATGGTGTTAGTAAGGGCGAAGGGGCTGCAAAACGAAGCAAAATGTGGATTAAAGGACAATTATACTTACCGAATTTCCTTGCACTGTCATAGTGATTCCGGGTCTGCTAATTAAAATTGCATGAATATTCACTACGTTCCCCTCCCACCCTCTCTGACAGTGTGACAGGGTATTTTTATACCCAGTGCAGATAAAGCTGACAGCTGGAGGCTGGTATTCTCAGGCTGGGGAGGCCCATAGTTATTAGGCCCTCCCCAGCCTAAAAATAACAGCCTGCATCCACCCCACAATTGGCACAAGCATTAGATGCACCAATCCTGGAGCTTACCAAGCTCATCCTAATTGCCTTGGAGAGGTGGCATTTGGGGTAATCTAAGGGGTTAATCACATCTGTGATTTGTCAAAAAATCACAGCTGCCACAAAGCCCTGGATTAGTAATAAGGTGGGGCTCTTATTACTAATCATGTAAGCAAAAAAAAAAAACACACAAAACAGGAAGAAAAACCCTTCTTTTTTTAAAAAAAAAAAATCCCTCTTTTTACCAATTTATTCTGCCCCCCCAAACACTCCTGCAGGCCTGATGTAATCCACAAACACAATGTCCCATGATGATCCCAGCTCTGGTACATCCATTAGAAAATGCAACCAAGCATTGCAGCAGCGAGGACACACTGATGGAGCTGTAGCTGTTAAAGCAGTGACATCAGTGAGTTTGCATGAGTACCCCAGCTGTGACCTCAGGTCGACACAATTAATTAATGCCAGATTACCGGCAGAGGGTATGTGCACCTGTTGAGTATTTAGTTGCAGAAAATCTACACTTGGCAGAAAAATGCACCAAGAATGTGTGGTTTTAATGCGTTTTTAAGCTAGGAGATGCAGATTTGGTGCAGACATGTTGCAGAAATCTGCATCAAATCTGCACCTTCTGGCAGACCAATGAAAGTATAAGAAGGGTGTGGTGCCTTTCTATTGCCTGAAAAGCTAAAAAATGTAAACATTGAATATAGAAATTTTGGCACTGCATTACTGCTATTGGAAAAAATGAGATACTTGGTTTACAAATTGGCCAGTTTGTGTAAGCCCAACAGCCAATGACAACACACCTCTCTTTGTCAGAACCCTATCCTAATATACCCAAATGATACTCTGCTGCAGTTGGAAAAATGCAGTGATCATACGTACTGTACACTACTTAATGACACGCATTGTAAATAGCAACATACAGTTCTCAATTCATAAGTTTCCCAAATAATACCAATTCATAATAAAACATAGTACCCAATTAATACCAATATAAAGTGGCCTCAAAAATCCAGTCCAATGCAGTGTCTAAACAATACCAATACGCACTATGCAGAGCTCACATAATGCTGATACATAGTGCCCATATCTAGCTAATGAACAATGTCTGCATAATACTAACACGTGCCTAAAAATAACACTATCCAAATAATACCAGTACATGGTTCCTAAAACACCACTGCCCAAATACCAGTAGACAGTACCTAAAAACACCAGTGCCCAAATTCCAGTACACAGTACCTAAAAACCCCAGTGCCCAAATACCAGTATGCAGTACCTAGAAACACCAGTGCCCAAATAATACCAGTACACAGTGCCTACAAACACTACAGCCCAAATAATACCAGTACACAGTGCCTAAAAACACCACTGCCCAAATAATTCCAGTACACTGTGCCTAAAAACACCACTGCCCAAATAATACCAATACACAGTGCCTAAAAACACCACTGCCCAAATAATACCAGTACACAGTGCCTAAAAACATCACTGCCCAAATAATACCAGTACATGGTGCCTAAAAACACCACTGCCCAAATAATACCAGTACACAGTGCCTAAAAACATCACTGCCCAAATAATTCCAGTACACTGTGCCTAAAAACATCACTGCCCAAATAATACCAGTACACAGTGCCTAAAAACACCACTGCCCAAATAATACCAGTACACTGTGCCTAAAAACACCACTGCCCAAATAGTACCAGTACATAGTGCCTAAAAATACCACAATTTAAATAATATCAGTACATGGTGCCTAAAACACCACTGTCCAAATAATACCAATACACAGTGCTTAAAAACATCACTGCCCAAATAATACCAGTACACAGTGCCTAAAAACATCACTGCCCAAATAATACCAGTACACAGTGCCTAAAAACACCACTGCCCAAATAATACCAGTACACAGTGCCTAAAAACACCACTGCCCAAATAATACCAGTACACAGTGCCTAAAAACATCACTGCCCAAATAATACCAGTACACAGTGCTTAAAAAGATCACTGCCCAAATAATACCAGTACACAGTGCCTAAAAACACCACTGCCCAAATAATACCAATACACAGTGCCTAAAAACACCACTGCCCAAATAATACCAGTACACAGTGCCTAAAAACATCACTGCCCAAATAATACCAATACACAGTGCCTAAAAACATCACTGCCCAAATAATACCAATACACAGTGCCTAAAAACATCACTGCCCAAATAATACCAGTACATGGTGCCTAAAAACATCACTGTCCAAATAATACCAGTACACAGTGCCTAAAAACACCACTGCCCAAATAATACCAGTACACAGTGCCTAAAAACATCACTGCCCAAATAATACCAATACACAGTGCCTAAAAACATCACTGCCCAAATAATACCAGTACATGGTGCCTAAAAACATCACTGTCCAAATAATACCAATACACAGTGCTTAGAAACATCACTGCCCAAATAATACCAGTACACAGTGCCTAAAAACATCACTGCCCAAATAATACCAGTACACAGTGCCTAAAAACACCACTGCCCAAATAATACCAGTACACAGTGCCTAAAAACATCACTGCCCAAATAATACCAGTACATGGTGCCTAAAAACACCACTGCCCAAATAATACCAGTACACAGTGCCTAAAAACATCACTGCCCAAATAATACCAGTACACAGTGCCTAAAAACACCACTGCCCAAATAATATCAGTACATAGTGCCTAAAAATACCACAATTTAAATAATATCAGTACATGGTGCCTAAAACACCACTGTCCAAATAATATCAGTACATAGTGCCTAAAAACACCACTGCCCAAATAATACCAGTACACAGTGCCTAAAAACATCACTGCCCAAATAATACCAGTACACAGTGCCTAAAAACACCACTGCCCAAATAATATCAGTACATAGTGCCTAAAAATACCACAATTTAAATAATATCAGTACATGGTGCCTAAAACACCACTGTCCAAATAATACCAGTACACTGTGCCTAAAAACACCACTGCCCAAATAATATCAGTACATAGTGCCTAAAAATACCACAATTTAAATAATATCAGTACATGGTGCCTAAAACACCACTGTCCAAATAATACCAATACACAGTGCCTAAAAACATCACTGCCCAAATAATACCAATACACAGTGCCTAAAAACATCACTGCCCAAATAATACCAGTACACAGTGCCTAAAAACACCACTGCCCAAATAATACCAGTACACTGTGCCTAAAAACACCACTGCCCAAATAATACCAGTACACTGTGCCTAAAAACACCACTGCCCAAATAATACCAGTACATAGTGCCTAAAAATACCACAATTTAAATAATATCAGTACATGGTGCCTAAAACACCACTGTCCAAATAATACCAATACACAGTGCCTAAAAACATCACTGCCCAAATAATACCAGTACACAGTGCCTAAAAACATCACTGCCCAAATAATACCAGTACACTGTGCCTAAAAACACCACTGCCCAAATAATATCAGTACATAGTGCCTAAAAATACCACAATTTAAATAATATCAGTACATGGTGCTTAAAACACCACTGTCCAAATAATACCAATACACAGTGCCTAAAAACATCACTGCCCAAATAATACCAATACACAGTGCCTAAAAACATCACTGCCCAAATAATACCAGTACACAGTGCTTAAAAACATCACTGCCCAAATAATACCAGTACACAGTGCCTAAAAACACCACTGCCCAAATAATACCAGTACACTGTGCCTAAAAACACCACTGCCCAAATAATACCAGTACATAGTGCCTAAAAATACCACAATTTAAATAATATCAGTACATGGTGCCTAAAACACCACTGTCCAAATAATACCAATACACAGTGCCTAAAACATCACTGCCCAAATAATACCAGTACATGGTGCCTAAAAACACACCACTGCCCAAATAATACCAGTACACAGTGCCTAAAAACATCACTGCCCAAATAATACCAGTACACAGTGCCTAAAAACATCACTGCCCAAATAATACCAGTAGACTGTGCCTAAAAACACCACTGCCCAAATAATACCAATACACAGTGCCTAAAAACACCACTGCCCAAATAATACCAGTACACAGTGCCTAAAAACATCACTGCCCAAATAATACCAATACACAGTGCCTAAAAACATCACTGCCCAAATAATACCAGTACACAGTGCCTAAAAACATCACTGCCCAAATAATACCAGTACACTGTGCCTAAAAACACCACTGCCCAAATAATATCAGTACATAGTGCCTAAAAATACCACAATTTAAATAATATCAGTACATGGTGCTTAAAACACCACTGTCCAAATAATACCAATACACAGTGCCTAAAAACACCACTGCCCAAATAATACCAGTACATGGTGCCTAAAAACATCACTGCCCAAATAATACCAGTACACAGTGCTTAAAAACATCACTGCCCAAATAATACCAGTACACAGTGCCTAAAAACACCACTGCCCAAATAATACCAGTACACTGTGCCTAAAAACACCACTGCCCAAATAATACCAGTACATAGTGCCTAAAAATACCACAATTTAAATAATATCAGTACATGGTGCTTAAAACACCACTGTCCAAATAATACCAATACACAGTGCCTAAAAACACCACTGCCCAAATAATACCAGTACATGGTGCCTAAAAACATCACTGCCCAAATAATACCAGTACACAGTGCTTAAAAACATCACTGCCCAAATAATACCAGTACACAGTGCCTAAAAACACCACTGCCCAAATAATACCAGTACACTGTGCCTAAAAACACCACTGCCCAAATAATACCAGTACATAGTGCCTAAAAATACCACAATTTAAATAATATCAGTACATGGTGCCTAAAACACCACTGTCCAAATAATACCAATACACAGTGCCTAAAACATCACTGCCCAAATAATACCAGTACATGGTGCCTAAAAACACACCACTGCCCAAATAATACCAGTACACAGTGCCTAAAAACATCACTGCCCAAATAATACCAGTACACAGTGCCTAAAAACATCACTGCCCAAATAATACCAGTACACAGTGCCTAAAAACATCACTGCCCAAATAATACCAGTAGACTGTGCCTAAAAACACCACTGCCCAAATAATACCAATACACAGTGCCTAAAAACACCACTGCCCAAATAATACCAGTACACAGTGCCTAAAAACATCACTGCCCAAATAATACCAGTACACAGTGCCTAAAAACACCACTGCCCAAATAATTCCAGTACACTGTGCCTAAAAACACCACTGCCCAAATAATTCCAGTACACTGTGCCTAAAAACACCACTGCCCAAATAATACCAATACACAGTGCCTAAAAACACCACTGCCCAAATAATACCAATACACAGTGCCTAAAAACATCACTGCCCAAATAATACCAGTACACAGTGCCTAAAAACATCACTGCCCAAATAATACCAGTACACAGTGCCTAAAAACATCACTGCCCAAATAATACCAGTACACAGTGCCTAAAAACATCACTGCCCAAATAATACCAGTACACAGTGCCTAAAAACATCACTGCCCAAATAATACCAGCACACAGTGCCTAAAAACATCACTGCCCAAATAATACCAGTACACAGTGCCTAAAAACATCACTGCCCAAATAATTCCAGTACACTGTGCCTAAAAACACCACTGCCCAAATTATTCCAGTACACTGTGCCTAAAAACACCACTGCCCAAATAATACCAATACACAGTGCCTAAAAACATCACTGCCCAAATAATACCAGTACACAGTGCCTAAAAACATCACTGCCCAAATAATACCAGTACACAGTGCCTAAAAACACCACTGCCCAAATAATACCAGTACACTGTGCCTAAAAACACCACTGCCCAAATAGTACCAGTACATAGTGCCTAAAAATACCACAATTTAAATAATATCAGTACATGGTGCCTAAAACACCACTGTCCAAATAATACCAATACACAGTGCTTAAAAACATCACTGCCCAAATAATACCAGTACACAGTGCCTAAAAACATCACTGCCCAAATAATACCAGTACACAGTGCCTAAAAACACCACTGCCCAAATAATACCAGTACACAGTGCCTAAAAACATCACTGCCCAAATAATACCAGTACATGGTGCCTAAAAACACCACTGCCCAAATAATACCAGTACACAGTGCCTAAAAACATCACTGCCCAAATAATACCAGTACACTGTGCCTAAAAACACCACTGCCCAAATAATATCAGTACATAGTGCCTAAAAATACCACAATTTAAATAATATATCAGTACATGGTGCCTAAAACACCACTGTCCAAATAATACCAATACACAGTGCCTAAAAACATCACTGCCCAAATAATACCAGTACATGGTGCCTAAAAACACCACTGCCCAAATAATACCAGTACATAGTGCCTAAAAATACCACAATTTAAATAATATCAGTACATGGTGCCTAAAACACCACTGTCCAAATAATACCAATACACAGTGCCTAAAAACATCACTGCCCAAATAATACCAGTACATGGTGCCTAAAAACACCACTGCCCAAATAATACCAGTACATAGTGCCTAAAAATACCACAATTTAAATAATATCAGTACATGGTGCCTAAAACACCACTGTCCAAATAATACCAATACACAGTGCCTAAAAACATCACTGCCCAAATAATACCAGTACATGGTGCCTAAAAACACCACTGCCCAAATAATACCAGTACACAGTGCCTAAAAACATCACTGCCCAAATAATACCAGTACACAGTGCCTAAAAACATCACTGCCCAAATAATACCAGTACACAGTGCCTAAAAACATCACTGCCCAAATAATACCAATACACAGTGCCTAAAAACATCACTGCCCAAATAATACCAGTACACAGTGCCTAAAAACATCACTGCCCAAATAATACCAGTACACAGTGCCTAAAAACATCACTGCCCAAATAATACCAGTAGACTGTGCCTAAACATACCAAGATCCTTTGTTTCATACACCAGTATTCTAATATACACTGCGCCTCTCCCCATTCGTGGTGCCCCCGCAGCAGGGGCCTACTGTGGCGCACTAGACGTGGCCCTGTCTCTAGTTGTTACAGTGTATAAGAGTTCAATGACAAACTCGGCTTTGCTACAAGTCGTCTTCCCTGTACCTCAAAAGTTCCTAGGACAGTAAATCGTGGCCTCTTCCCCTGCACACAGCGGCGATCCTGCAGTCACCATCTCCATTGCCAACAGCAGCAGTTTTACTACTGGAAACAAATAGACTGTCAGCGGCTTAAAGTGAGGGATAATCCAGTGCTGCATCTACACCTCGCACTTGTGGCATTTCAGGATCTTCAGATGAATAATTCAGCACGACGACGTTTCATCGCTTTCTGATATCAACAGAAGCAAAGCAGAGAGTTCCACGCGGCGCTGCACCCGTACGGAGGAGATGTATTTATCACCGCACATCTGGGGATCGCACTGTCATAAAACACGATATGTGTAACCACATCCACAATAACAGCGAGATCCGGTAATTTGTTCTCTTGACGTTTGACCTCAGGTCACATGACGCGGAGGGAGCAGCGAACGCGGCGTAATATGTGGCCGTGGCGCTACCGTGCAACACCGAGCAAAGGGGCAGACTGGAAACTCACACTGTATAGGTGCATTCACCTGGAAATCCTGCGCTATCCGCTATAGAACAAAAGTAAAAATTAATGTCTGTGTAATGTTACTGATAGGGCTAGAGGCGTAACGTGAAGCTTGAAGACCCCAATGTAAAACTCCAACAGGGCCCCCAAATACCACTGATCGTTAATATGAAAGGTATTTTTATGTGGGCCAAAATGACCTCTTGGGCCCCATAGGTTCCAGGGCCCGTGCGCATTTGCAGCCCCTGCACCTCCTGTAGTTACACTCCTGGGTAGAGGTGAAGGTGAGAGGCGTGGTTCGTGCCACAGGGTATTTAGGCCTCTGTTTCCCAACAGCCAGAGTCAGATACAGAGGGTATATAGGCACATGTGGAGGAGCGTCAGTACAATCCTAGTGTGCCAGAGAGTATCTAAGCCTTGGTTTCCCACTAGCTGGGGTCAGTTGCAGAGGGTTGCACATGTGGGGTAGGGTCAGTACAATCCCAGTGTTCCAGTGAGTATCTAAGCCTTGGTTTCTCACCAGCTGGGGTCAGTTGCAGAGGCCACATAAAGCAGGAAGGAGGTAACCTGCCCTATGGAGCCTGGGAAGAGGAGGTAGGGGACAGGCTCTTATGTAGGCGCGATGTGCTGCCTCAGACTACATCACCGGAGGAGACACTGGCCACCCATGAGTGGAGACTGACTGCTATCCTACAGCATGAGAGAAGGTGAAGGAGCCGCACAAAACTTGTTGAGTGTCTGCAGAAGAGCGGCAGAAGCCAGACTGCGGAGTGTTGCTGCAGGACAAAAAATGAATGGATCCTCAAGAAATATGTGGCGCCCTGGACAAGCCAGGGGCCACAGAGAACAACACCTACACACCCCACACCCCGGTCAGTCACACCAAAGTTAGACGAAAACCCTTGTTGCCTCCCTCCAGGGGCTGATGTTCACACCAGGGGTGGGCCAGGCGGTTGGTCCTGCCCACCGAGGAGTTCACAGTCCTGGAGGCGGGAAAAGTTTACAGTTGAGTGAGGGAAGTGAAAGTGAGAGGAAGGAAAGTGGTAAAGGAGCAGACAGAAGGTGGTCCGGGTGTGTGGCCCGGACGGATCAGCAAGGTTGGCAGACGGTGGTGACCGTCTGCAGGAGTGGCCTATCGGAGTTTACCGTAAAGACCGTGGACGGGCGGTGGCCCGGCGGTACCGGACCGGTATGCAAAGAGAAGCCAGCACCATCTGGCAGGGGCTTACGGACCCCGGCAAGGCTAGGAGTCGCCGTGAATTTGCCAAATTTGTTAGCGAAGGGAACCTCCTGGGTTTCCCAGCAGCCAAGTCCCGACAGAAGGCAACTGTCCAACCGAGAGAGGGAAACACAGCCACCGCCAAGGCTACCGTTCCCAGGGCCAGCGCCTGCGGGCAAAAGGGGCTCCTCCAGCCCATATCCAAGCCGGGGAGCGGGTTACCGGTGGGAACCCATTGGAACCGTTACACTACATAGGTGCAGGGAAAGGCAATCACCATCAACCTGCCGGGAGAAACAACACCGCAGCCGTCTGTGGGACCCGTCCATCCAGCCGTGTGTTTTACCGAGAACTGTCTCCTCATCATTAGCTGAGTGAGTACCACCGTGCCGTGCGGCACAGCGCTGCCCCCGCGACCCTGCTCCTCGCCAGGCCCCGTAACCCGCCTGCCATCCATCCCTACTCCATCACCGGGCCCCGGGACAACCAACCACCCTACCCACGGAGGGGAGAACCAACATCCAAGCTGCTCCCTGTCACCGCTCCCGGGATCCCCGTCCAGAGCAGCAGTGGTGTCACCAATATCACCACAACCGTGGGTGGCGTCACGGACAATAACCAAATCCTCACCATCCACTCCCCACCCTTTTCACTCACGGGCGAGGAGCGCCGCTTGAGTCCCCGGGATCCGGCCCACCGCTCGAGCCACCACCGAGCAGCAGCAGCCGCGGCCGGACCCGAGCAGTGGGAGAGCGCAGCGTCACCTCCTCCGCCCGCGACAACTACAAGGGAAAAAATGAATTAATCCTCAAGAAACACAAAGTGTGAGGACGCGGCATAGTGTGGGGATAGAGGGGCACAGGGGCAGAGCATGGGGATGCAGGAGGACAGGGGCAGAGCGTAGGGATGCAGGAGGACAGGGGCAGAGCGTGGGGATGCAGGAGGACAGGGGCAGAGCGTAGGGATGCAGGAGGACAGGGGCAGAGCGTAGGGATGCAGGAAAACAGGGGCAGTGCGTGGGGATGGAGGATCACAGGAGGAGAGCGTGGGGATGGAGGGTCACAGGGGCAGAGCGGGGGGATGGAGGATCACAGGGGCAGAGCATGGGGATGGAGGATCACAGGAGGAGAGCGTGGGGATGGAGGGTCACGGGACAGAGCATGGGGATGGGGGGGTCACAGGGGCAGAGCAGGGGGATGGAGGATCACAGGAGTAGAGCGTGGGGATGGAGGGTCACAGGGGCAGAGCGGGGGGATGGAGGATCACAGGGGCAGAGCATGGGGATGGAGGATCACAGGAGGAGAGCGTGGGGATGGAGGGTCACGGGGCAGAGCATGGGGATGGGGGGGTCACAGGGGCAGAGCGTGGGGATGGGGGGTCACGGGCAGAGCATGGGGATGGGGGGGTCACAGGGGCAGAGCGTGGGGATGGGGGGTCACGGGGCAGAGCGTGGGGATGGGGGGTCACGGGGCAGAGCATGGGGATGGGGGGGTCACAGGGGCAGAGCGTGGGGATGGAGGATCACAGGAGGAGAGCGTGGGGATGGAGGGTGACAGGGGCAGAGCGGGGGGATGGAGGATCACAGGGGCAGAGCGGGGGGATGGAGGATCACAGGGGCAGAGCGGGGGGGATGGAGGATCACAGGGGCAGAGCGTGGGGATGGAGGATCACAGGAGGAGAGCGTGGGGATGGAGGGTGACAGGGGCAGAGCGGGGGGATGGAGGATCACAGGGGCAGAGCGTGGGGATGGAGGATCACAGGGGCAGAGCGTGGGGATGGAGGGTCACAGGGGCAGAGCGTGGGGATTGAGGGGCAAAAGGGGCAGAGCGTGAGTATGGAGGGGCACAGGGGCAGAGCGTTGAGATGGAGGGGCACAGGGGCATAGTCTGGGGATTGAGGGGCACAGGGGCATAGTCTGGGGATTGAGGGGCACAGGGGCATAGTCTGGGGATTGAGGGGCACAGGGGCAGAGCGTGGGGATGGGAGGCACAGGGGCAGAGCGTGGGGATGGAGGATCATAGGGGCAGAGCGTGGGGATGGAGGGGCACAGGGGCAGAGCGTGGGGATTGAGGGGCAAAAGGGGCAGAGCGTGAGTATGGAGGGGCACAGGGGCAGAGCGTTGAGATGGAGGGGAACAGGGGCATAGTCTGGGGATTGAGGGGCACAGGGGCATAGTCTGGGGATTGAGGGGCACAGGGGCATAGTCTGGGGATTGAGGGGCACAGGGGCAGAGCATGGGGATGGAGGGTCACAGGGGCAGAGCGTGGGGATGGAGGGGCACAGTGGCAGAGCGTGGGGATGGAGGGGCACAGTGGCAGAGCGTGGGGATGGAGGGGCACAGGGGCAGAGCGTGGGGATGGAGGGTCACAGGGGCAGAGCGTGGGGATGGAGGGGCACAGTGGCAGAGCGTGGGGATGGAGGGGCACAGTGGCAGAGCATGGGGATGGGGGGCACAGAGACAGTTACACTGGATGCTAAATTCTTTAAGGTGCAAAATTTCAAGAACCAAAGAAGTACTACTTTCTTCTATTTATATTTCGAAATTCTGACCCCATAAGTGGCATTGCTGTTTAAGATTTATGGACAGGCGCTACTTGGAGACGAGAACCTAGCTGCTTAGATTGAGTTACTGTAAGCCTACATTTAAAGGGCTTGTCCAGTGAAAGCAAATTATTAACCATCTGTGGAAGAGGTGACCGCCTGCTGATCGGTGGGTGTCTGACAGATGGGACATGCACCATTCAGCAGACCTGGGAATATTTAACCCTGCTGGGGAACTTTCATCCCCAGTGGGTACTATTAATGGGTTAGGGGTCTCAATATTTGCTTTGACCCAGGCGCCGGTGTCCCATTCTACGCCGTATACACCCTGGTCTTGGGAAGACGTCTTGGACTGTAGACCTGCAGTGGGACCACCAAATGCTGGACAAGCTCCAGAGTAACCGGCGTTGGCTGATGGTGCACGATGGAATATTCGGATTCTTGGACTATAAGGTGCCGGATGACGGGAAGTTTGGTTTTGCAATATCTCAAGAAACTTCTCAACATGTGTAAGAAGAGAAACAAGACACCGAGTGAAAAGGAAAGAATTAAATTGTAAAACAAACTGATTCTTCTCCTTCCTCTCCCGAGGCTCGTACATTGAGAAGATAAGGCACCTTATCCGTCTCCTGCTCTTCTATTTCCCTTTTCTCAGATTTATGAGCCCCATTATGTCCAATTTCAATTTTCATTAATACTAACTGCTGCTGATGCGCATTTAAGTGAATTTAATCGCGTCTTACGGACGAGACGCCGCCTCACTCAGAGTTCTGCGGAAAATGTCATCTTCTAACATTTCACTCTGCAATTCATCCCGGCCCAATTTACTCCGTCTCATCTTAAGGAAGCAATTCCGTAGTCTTAAGTCTTTTTTGGAGATGAGAGCGGAGTTCGTGTGATCGTAGACTCATTCCGCCTCCGCTCAGAGTATTTTAATATTGTCTTCCACGAGGATGTCAGCAGAAGTGATCCAACCTTTCTTACATTTCATCTGTTTCAAATTTTTTGACATCTTGAAAGGAGAGAAAATGAGCAAAAATGAGGTTAATTGACACTGAGAATATTGCACATGTGCGTCCTACGCTTGTATCTCGCGCGTCATATATTTACGTAAGAAGCAGGTTTGGATTTGGTATATACAAAAGTGGAATTAAAAGGAAGATTTCCAAAGGAGGGCTCCTCCCTGGAGAAACTGCCATGGTTACTGTCACGGGGTCCTTCTCCGATATCACAAAATCTACATAGCGGAGACGAGTGAAAAATCCAAAGAACATTTATTCCAAGCAAGTCAGAAGGTCCATCAAATAATCCACCACACGGAGGGTAAAGTAGTCCAGTAATGGGATAAATGTCCCAGGGATCAGTCACAGTTCTCCAGCACTCCTTTTCCAGGGAAATCGGGGTTTCTCAATGGCTCTCTGGGTTGCTGCCTGTAGCTGCAGCTTCTCCCCCAGAGGATGAATCTTCCTGCTTGTCTCTTGTCCTCAGACAGATTCCATAATTCCCCAGGTAAGCAGAGAGTTTGGATGGAGTCAAGGCTCCCCTCCCCCACACCTAAGGACATAAGCACTGCAGGGGGTTATTAACCTGCAGACAGGACAAATAATACATAGAATGGACAGAGCAACACGCCTAAAATACGAACCTACACAAAATGATACACAACCAACAATATCACACCATCACAGTTACATTAAAGAAATGCTCATCTCTTCAAGCAATGTGACAAAGTAGCAGCACACTACCAAACCTGGAGGGGTAACGTAAAGTCCCTGGGCCCCAATGCAAAATCTATAATAGACCAACCAGGTGCAATTTTAATATGTATTGCAAAAAAATATTCTAATAACAAAAAAATGTATAGATTTTTCTGTATTAACCTCTTCTCTGCCAGTGAATTGTTTTTATTTTTCGTTTTTTCCTCCCCTTCTTCCAAGAGCCATAATTTTTTTTAATTTTACGTCAGTATAGCCATATTAGGGCTTGTTTTTTCCAGGATGAGTTGTACTTTTGAATGACACCATTCATTCTGCACCATATTGTACTGAAAACCGGAAAAAAGATTCCAAGTGCGGTGAAATTGCAAAAAGTGCAATTCCACAATTGTTTTGGGGGTTTATTATTCACCATGTTCACTTTATGGTCAAACTGACCTGGAAGTATGATTTCCCAGATCAGTACGAGTTTGTAGATACCAAACATGTAAAGTTTTATTTTTATTTAAATGGTGAAAACATTTCAGAAGTTTGTCCAAAAAAAACAGAATTTTGCTTTTGGAGCCATTTTCGGAGACCCGTTTATGCAATGTTGCAGCGACCAAAAAAACATAATCTTGGTGTTTGGAATTTTTTTCTCGCCGTGTATCGATCAGATTAATTTATTTTATATATTTTTACAGATCGGGCATTTCTGAACGCAGCGATACCAAATATGTGGGTTTTTTATTGTTTTATTTTCAATGGGGCAAAAGGGGGGGTGATATGAACTTTTTTTTAAAAAGTTTTGAAAACTTTTTTTACATTTTTTTATTCATTTTACTAGTCCTAGGGGAGTTTATTATTGCACAGTCCAATCGCTGCTGCTGACTAGAGCAATGCTGCAGTACTGCTCAGAATGGCAGAAATGCTGTTCTCCCATGGGTGCTGTGTCCTGCCGGTATTCACATGTTAAGACCCTATTGCGCTTTTTTCTTCTGCAGTGTTGTTTCGGTATTCACAGTACGTGAGTCATCACAGTGACTGGAGTCATCATGTGACTTAGTGCAGTCATGACAATCCTTTGGCACCCCGTGATCGCGTCACGGGACCATGATGGAGGCGCGGAACAGTGCGATCCCTGCCGGATAACAATAGATTGCGCTGTCAGTTTTGATAGCGTGTTTTGAGGGGGATAACAAGCGCAGGTGAATCCCTGATCCACCAGTGCCTGTGAGCTGCACATGTCTCCTGATCAGATCTGCAGACATGTGCAAGGAATAATGTAGGCACATCACGTGAGTCCGCATTAAAGGAACAGATCACAGCCAAGGACGTATATATACGTCCTTGGTTGTGAAGGGATTAATGGAAATCCATAAAGAAAAGTTTGTGCATACAGATAGCTTCATATAGCTATCGCCCCTACAGTCTATACGACCCCGCTTGTAAAATATGAGATATGATGGGCTGTGACATGACGGCATTCACACACGGTTATAATTCATGCCATAGTCCGGCCCCCGCTTAGCAAAAAGAAAAAATAATTATTACAAAGGGGAAATCAGGGCGACTTGGTGATGATGACGATGGATTCTCATCGAGTTTCTCTTTAAATACACGGTGGAAACATCTCGTAACGCAGATCCGGTTACTGAGCATCTGCTGCTCGGTGGCTCCGGCAGAACCATGAAAATGTCATTAAATCCCAGCTGTTCTGTTGCCTTGTGTCGCCTTTACCCATCATATCCAGTAAGCAGAAGATCGGAGACATAAAAACCCCCCTTGATTTACCGTCCACAATGAATCTCCTGCCTCCGCTATCTCTGAGCCTTGTTTTTCATTGCTGGGTTAAAAGGTGGCGAAAAAAAAGCAAAGACGCATCAAGTATCAGTAAGAAACACATGTTGTATGTGGTCGGGAGCAACGGTTACACGGCTCCTCTCCTCCTCGTCTCCACCGGAGGCGTCCAGGGCAGCTGGAGAAAGGTCCTAAGGCTCCGGGAGAAATGTCCCCTCCGCGCATCTTCATAGCCCACAACCATATGTCTCCCACTGCCACCAACGTATAAATTTATTATGTTTCTTTAGATATATTGTGCAGCCAGAATTGAACACAGATTTGCAAGATGTCCCATTTTTTCCCACTGCTGCACCAACGCCACCGATCCGTGCTGCATAACAACTGCTCATCTGGACCAAAAGCTTTGAGGATCTACCTCACCTGGTGAGACACAACATTAGTGACCCTAGACGTAGTCCGTGGCTTCCAGAAAATCTGCCCAATGATTTATATATATTTACACTCCCTTACTGGGGCCGGTCATACACACATTTGCTCACACTTTCTTACTGGGGCCGTTCATCAGATACACACATTTGTCCACACTCCCTTACTGGGGCTGTTCACCACATACACACATTCCCCCACACTCCCTTACTGGGGCTGTTCACCACATACACACATTTCCCCACACTCCCTTACTGGGGCTGGTCACCACATACACACATTCCCCCACACTCCCTTACTGGGGCTGTTCACCACATACACACATTTCCCCACACTCCCTTACTGGGGCTGTTCTCTACATACACACATTTGCCCACACTCCCTTACTGAGGCCGTTCACCATATACATACATTTGCCCACACTCCCTTACTGGGGCCGTTCACCACATACATACATTTGCCCACACTCCCGTATTGGGGCCGGTCACCACATACACACATTGTGTCAGAGTTTAAGAGGAGTGTAATATGGAGACATCCTGTCCTGAAGTGATTGGTGAAACCTCTGGAGGGGCAGCTGCACATTGGCAGGTATCAGTCCCTAGGCCACCAGGACTTCCAAGGTCAGTGGCAAACTGAGAGACTGTTATTAAGCTTTTTATAAGGAGCAGTGAATTTGCCCAGGAGCTCAGTGACGTGATTGAGTCTGGAAACTTCTAGAAGAAACCGTGAGTTTTCCCTCAGGATTTCAGTCGCTGCTTGCTGGAAGGGATCAAAGATCCAGAGATTTCTTGTCTTGAATCTCCCAGGATTTCCAGACACCTTCTCCCAGGTATGGAAGTAGTGGCAGGAGGAATACACGACCACCACACAGCAGAGAAGCCAAACTCTCATTAGGGCAGGTCAGACCGCCATCATTGTGAATGGAGTAAGGAATGTTCCGGACTGTTCTGCAGAGCGTCAGTAACAGGTAACAGCTCCTGTCCTGTCTGTGACTGATTATTCTCTGCTGCACCGTCTCTACCTCACCATCCCCAGGAACCAGCCCTAGTTGGGTGGGAGAAGGGACAATCCTCTGCCACTGCGCATCACCACCTAACTCCTGGGGACCTCCAGCAGTGCCCGGTCATATCAAAGCCGAACATCCCAATTGGCGTCAGAAATTATGTATTTATTTGTTTTATTATTTTTCTCTCCCCTTTTTAATATTATTTTTAACCCCCATCACATAAGCCAGCTGCTCACGCCCGGTAGGGCCTCATCACCACTCGGTCTCACAATCATGACATCAAAGGTCTACCGGGGTGGCACAACCGCACTTATTAGGATTCATCCCACTGAATTCCCTCACTCCTTCCCCATGGACAGAACACTACTCAGACAACATAAGGTGAGGGTAACTTACTCCAATAAGACTTTATTGGGTCCCAAAAGACAACAGCATATAGTACATGTCCAGCAACGACACAAGATGTTGCAAGTGACAAAGTTTCACCCATCCGATGGCTCACCAAGGATTACAATCTCCGCAACTTTGGAGCATCTAAGGTCAACTAACCCAGCCGGCAGCACCCAGGTTTTCCCAGGCAACCACTAAAAGGAGACAGCGACAAGCTTAGCAAGCTGACAGACCACAGTGAGGTACGTGGCCAGGTGACCGGATTATTCCAACCTATGTTGTCCAATGAATTAGAGGGATCAGCGTTGGGTAGTGGAGCAGTTCTGTAATCCATCAGCTGGAACAATGGTTCTTAGGCTGAAAGTCCTGTAGAATCACACCGGTGATAGGAGCAGGCTCCTTTTTATATCTCTCAGCTCCTATTTCGGGACATTGTGTCCTACAGGATTAGTGGGAGATGGCTGTTCCCTCATTGCTCCCTAGTTCAATCTGACTGAATAATTGTCCTCTAATGATGCAACCTAATACACAGCAGGGGGTTGATGCAATCCGCAATCAGCAGGCATTCCACAAATTTTCAGACAAAAGGATGCACAGGACAGTCTAACATGAAACAATGGCTCATGTAACTTGACTTACCAAACACAAGAATAGTATGTCTGGCGTAATTAAGAGTACTTCACACTGATACACCTGGGGAGATGTTGAGTCACCACAGCCCCCTTCTCTCTTGAGCCTTCTTGTGGCTGCTTAGGTGGCACCTGTCATGATTCTGATTTGTTTTGCTCTGCTCTACTGCAGAGCCAATGCGTTGTTCTGTATTATTTCCCGGTGGTCTGGTTGTTCCCAGTCTTGAGCCCGGTGGGAGAGGCCTGTTCATTTGAGCCTCATTCTGGGTGATTGCTCTGTTTTATTTTGGAGCTACTTCACCCGGAACACTGGCAGTGATAGTTCCTGTGTTGCAGAAGTTGTTGATGGCTCCCGTAAGTGACCGTCCTGATCTTGGTCCGCTACCTCTTTCCTAGTACCCTTCCCCCGCCTGTTTCTCTGACCCTCACTTGACTTCCTGACTTCTTGCCCTCTGGCATGTATTCTGACCTAGGGTTCGCTCTCTCCCTTTGTACCTGACGTGTTCTCCTGGCTTCCAGACCCCTGGCTTGTATCCTGGCCTCGACCTCGCTCTCTCCCTTTGTATCTGACATGTTATCCTGGCTTCCAGACCCCTAGCTTGTATCCTGACCTCGGTTCCGCGCTCTCCCTTTGTACCTGATGTGTTCTCCTGGCTTCCAGACCCCCGGCTTGTATCCTGGTCTCGGCTTTGCTCTCTCCCTTTGTACCTGATGTGTTCTCCTGGCTTCCTGACTTCCAGCTTGTATCCTGGCCTCGGCTTCGCTCTCTTCCTTTGTATCTGACATGTTCTCCTGGCTTCCAGACCTCCGGCTTGTATCCTGGCCTTGGCTCTGTTCTCTCCCTTTGCACCTGATGTGCTCTCCTGGCTTCCAGACCCCTGGCTTGTATCCTGACCTCGGTTCCGCTTGCTCCCTTTGTACCTGATGTGTTCTCCTGGCTTCCAGACCCCTGGCTTGTATCCTGACCTCGGTTCCGCTTGCTCCCTTTGTACCTGATGTGTTCTCCTGGCTTCCAGACCTCCGGCTTGTATCCTGGCCTCGACTTTGTTCTCTTCCTTTGTACCTGATGTGTTCTCCTGGCTTCCAGACCCCTGGCTTGTATCCTGGCCTCGGCTCCGTTCTCTCCCTTTGTACCTGATTTGTTCTCCTGGCTTCCAGACCCCCGGCTTGTATCCTGACCTCGGCTCCACTCTCACTTTTTGTAGAGACGAGAATTCAGGCTCCTGACCTTTGGCTTGTTTGACTACTCCTCCACTAGTGTACCTAGCGACACCTAGTGTTAGAGCATCACAGCACTAATAGTATGTCTGCCCCTGTCCATGTATACTCTTAAAGATCATGTATACCTCCTGAGTCTTCAGTATAGCACAAGCCCCTAGAAGTAAGCTATGGCCTCCATTGTTACTTAATGATGCCTCTGCTCTTTCCTGTGATGGCGGAATTGTTCCTCTTCCAATGCACAATGCATGTGTATTTGACTGGCAATGGCCACGTTCCACTTACTTACAGAAATACATCCAGCTCTGGAGCTAATAGTGGCCACCCCGCTGTTTCTAGACTATGAGCCTCCCTGTGTTCTCCCTTAATTATTTTTTTCTGTCAGCTCCGAATGCTACACAGTAATAATTAAACAACAGGAAAAGTCTGCAACAACTTGAAATAATTAGCCTTGAGTCTACTGTTTGCTTTTCTTCGGGGCTGACTTGCTCAGCGGGACCCTGAGAAATAAAAGGTAACGCAACTTCTCCAGGCGGCAGCATGACAAATGCATTTATAATCACATTTTAATTACAATGATGTTCGCGGCACAAACGAGCACTGATGTATTCCCTGCACTTAATAGCACATAGTTCACTTATAGCAAAGGATGCATTATATTAACAGCAGAGGGAAAACTGGAAACTCCGAGCTACAGCGCAAAAAGCAAAATATGAGACCCCATATACCAAGTGCATAGACAATAGTGTGCTCCTATTATGTGACAGTGGAGGTTATCTCTGTTCTCTTTATAGTTATGCCCCTAAACAACATTGTGCAATACACTGGACGCAGCATTGTTGACGGATACATATAGCTCAAAGGGGTGGCCCTGATTGACAGCCCCATTGGATAACTGATCCTTGGGGAATCGTAGTCTCTACTTTTTATGTTCATTTTAACTATAATAGCAATAATTTATGCTCTAAAATCTTGTATGATACTTAATTGTAACTACTAATGTCTCATAGTGATGAGGCTATTCTGTGAGCCAAACTGAAAAAGTTTTACCCAGATCAGACATCTTTGTGAGAAAGGGGGGCATATACATATGCAAAAAACATTCACTGTGGAGAGGAGAGAGCTCAACTTCACAGATCCACTGAGCTCTGAACCTGGAGCTGCACAGGCAGGAAGCACGAACTGAGCTCTGAACCTGGAGCCGCACAGGCAGGAAGCACGAACTGAGCTCTGAACCTGGAGCTGCACAAGCAGGAAGCACAAACTGAGCTCTGAATCTGGATTTGCACAGGCAGGAAGCACAAACTGAGCTCTGACCCTGGAGCTGTACAGGCAGGAAGCACAAACTGAGCTCTGAACCTGGATCTGCACAGGCAGGAAGCACAAACTGAGCTCTGAACCTGGAGCTGCACAGGCAGGAAGCACAAACTGAGCTCTGAACCTGGAGCTGCACAGGCAGGAAGCACAAACTGAGCTCTGAACCTGGAGCCGCACAGGCAGGAAGCACGAACTGAGCTCTGAACCTGGAGCTGCACAAGCAGGAAGCACAAACTGAGCTCTGAATCTGGATTTGCACAGGCAGGAAGCACAAACTGAGCTCTGACCCTGGAGCTGTACAGGCAGGAAGCACAAACTGAGCTCTGAACCTGGATCTGCACAGGCAGGAAGCACAAACTGAGCTCTGAACCTGGAGCTGCACAGGCAGGAAGCACAAACTGAGCTCTGAACCTGGAGCTGCACAGGCAGGAAGCACAAACTGAGCTCTGAACCTGGAGCTGCACAGGCAGGAAGCACAAACTGAGCTCTGAACCTGGAGCTGCACAGGCAGGATGCACAAACTGAGCTCTGAACCTGGATCTGCACAGGCAGGAAGCACAAACTGAGCTCTGAACCTGGAGCTGCACAGGCAGGAAGCACAAACTGAGCTCTGAACCTGGAGCTGCACAAGCAGGAAGCACGAACTGAGCTCTGAACCTGGATCTGCACAGGCAGGAAGCACAAACTGAACTCTGAACCTGGAGCTGCACAGGCAGGAAGCACAAACTGAGCTCTGAACCTGGATCTGCACAGGCAGGAAGCACAAACTGAGCTCTGAACCTGGAGCTGCACAGGCAGGAAGCACAAACTGAGCTCTGAACCTGGAGCTGCACAAGCAGGAAGCACGAACTGAGCTCTGAACCTGGAGCTGCACAGGCAGGAAGCACAAACTGAGCTCTGAACCTGGAGCTGCACAGGCAGGAAGCACAAACTGAACTCTGAACCTGGAGCTGCACAGGCAGGAAGCACAAACTGAGCTCTGAACCTGCAGCTGCACAGGCAGGAGGCACAAACTGAGCTCTGACCCTGGAGCTGCACAAGCAGGAAGCACAAACTGAGCTCTGACCCTGGAGCTGCACAGGCAGGAAGCACAAACTGAGCTCTGAACCTGGAGCTGCACAGGCAGGAAGCACAAACTGAGCTCTGACCCTGGAGCTGCACAGGCAGGAAGCACACACTGAACTCTGAACCTGGAGCTGCACAAGCAGGTAGCACAAACTGAGCTCTGAACCTGGAGCTGCACAGGCAGGAAGCACAAACTGAGCTTTGAACCTGGAGCTGCACAGGCAGGAAGCGAAAGCTAAGCTCTGAACCTGGATCTGCACAGGCAGGAAGCACAAACTGAGCTCTGAACCTGGAGCTGCACAGGCAGGAGGCAGATACAGCGCTCTGAATCTGGAGCTACAAAGGCAGGAAGCACATACTGAGCTCTGAACCTGGAGCAGCACAGGCAGGAAGTACAATCTGAGCTCTGAACCTGAAGCTACACAAGCAGGAAGTACAATCTGACCTCTGAACCTGGAGCTGCACAGGCAGGAAGCACAAACTGAGCTCTGAACCTGGAGCTGCAGAGGCAGGAAGCATAAACTGAGCTCTGAACCTGAAGCTGCACAAGCAGGAAGCACAAACTGAGCTCTGAACCTGGAGCTGCACAGGCAGGAAACAAACTGAGCTCTGAACCTGGAGCTGCACAGGCAGGAAGCACACACTGAGCTCTGAACCTGGAGCTGCACAGGCAGGAAGCACACACTGAGCTCTGAACCTGGAGCTGCACAGGCAGGAAGCACAAACTGAGCTCTGAACCTGCAGCTGCACAGGCAGGAAGCACAAACTGAACTCTGAACCTGGAGCTGCACAGGCAGGAAGCACAAACTGAGCACTGAATGTGAAGCTGCACGGGCAGGAAGCACAAACTGAGCTCTGAACCTGCAGCTGCACAGGCAGGAAGCACAAACTGAACTCTGAACCTGGAGCTGCACAGGCAGGAAGCACAAATTGAGCACTGAATGTGAAGCTGCACAGGCAGGAAGCACAAGCTGAGCTTTTAACCTGGAGCTGCACAGGCAGGAAGCACAAACTGAGCTCTGAACCTGGAGCTGCACTGGCAGGAAGCACAAACTGAGCTCTGACCCTGGAGCTGCACAGGCAGGAAGCACAAACTGAGCTCTGAACCTGGAGCTGGACAGGCAGGAAGCACAAACTGAGCTCTGAACCTGGAGCTGCACTGGCAGGAAGCACAAACTGAGCTCTGAACCTGGAGCTGCACAGGCAGGAAGCACACACTGAGCTCTGAACCTGGAGCTGGACAGGCAGGAAGTACAAACTGAGCTCTGAACCTGGAGCTCCACAAGCAGGAAGCACAAACTGAGCTCTGAACCTGGAGCTGCACAGGCAGGAAGTACAAACTGAGCTCTGAACCTGGAGCTGCACAAGCAGGAAGCACAAACTGAGCTCTGAACCTGCAGCTGCACAGGCAGGAAGCACACACTGTGCTCTGAACCTGGAGCTGCACAGGCAGGAAGCCCAAACTGAGCTCTAAATCTGCAGCTGCACAGGCAGGAAGCACAAACTGAGCTCTGAACCTGGAGCAGCACAGGCAGGAAGAACAAACTGAGCTCTGAACCTGGAGCTGCACAGGCAGGAAGCACAAACTGAGCTCTGAACCTGCAGCTGCACAAGCAGGAAGCACAAACTGAGCTCTGAACCTGCAGCTGCACAGGCAGGAAACACACACTGAGCTCTGAACCTGCAGCTCCACAGGCAGGAAGCACAAACTGAGCTCTGAACCTGCAGCTGCACAGGCAGGAAGCACAAACTGAGCTCTGAACCTGGAGCAGCACAGGCAGGAAGCACAAACTGAGCTCTGAACCTGCAGCTGCACAGGCAGGAAGCACAAACTGAGCTCTGAACCTGGAGCAGCACAGGCAGGAAGCACAAACTGAGCTCTGAACCTGGAGCTGCACAGGCAGGAAGCACAAACTGAGCTCTAAATCTGCAGCTGTACAGGCAGGAATCACACACTGAGCTCTGAACCGTCAATCTTAGCATACATTGCAAAGGGGGAAATGTTCAAAGAGTCCCAGCTTTGATTGACACGGGGGCGGAAGCTACTTTAATTCATGGAAACCCAGAAAAAAATAAAAGGACCTCGAGTAAAAATTGCTGGACTAGGAGGTCAAGTGATCACCGGGGTTCAGACACAGGTAGCTTTGAAAATAGGTAATTTACCTATCAAGAAGTATACGGTGCTGGTAGTTCCTATACCAGAATATATTTTGGGAATTGATGTCCTATAATGGTTGACTCTTAATCTAACCGAAAGAAAATTCTCCTTTGGGGTTAAGTCTTGTCATAAGGAAATGTGACCGGTGGTGGTGGGCAAAGTCAAAATGCCCCCTGTACATGTGTCTCTAGCTACAAAAATGGTGGCTATCAAACAATACCGAATACCAGGAGGTCACAGAGAGATAGGGGAAACCATTAAAGAATTGGTAGAAAGTGGGGTAATGCGCCCTACTACTACCGCATGGAATAATCCTGTCTGGCCAGTTAAAAAGAGGGATGGCTCCTGGCGCATGACAGTTGATTATAGGGAGTTAAACAAGAATACTCCTCCTTTGACAGCGGCAGTTCCGGATACAATAACGATTGTGGAAAATATTCACACTCACTCCGGAACTTGGTATGCAGTAATTGATTTGGCAAATGCTTTCTTTACTATACCTATAGAAGAGAAGGCTCAAGATCAATTTGCATTCACTTGGTTAGGGAGACAATATACCTTTACCAGGTTACCCCAAGGATGGCTACATAGCCCCACAATCTGTCGCCGGACGGTGGCACAGCATTTGGATGGATTCGATCTACCATCAGAAATGCAGATCTCACATTATATCGATGATATAATGATACAAGGACAAGAGGAGCAAAGTGTGAAAGATCAATTGACAAAACTGGTTGCTCATATGAGGAGTAAAGGATGGGAAATCAATGATGCCAAGATTCAAGGACCGTCTCAGGTGGTAAAATTTCTAGGGATTCAGTGGAACAAGGGGCACAGAGAGATATTGCCCAGTGCCAGACAGAAAATTATTAATTTCCGGTCCCTAAATCCAAACAGGAGACTCAGTCTTATATTGGATTGTTTTGTTTTTGGAGACAACATATCCCTCATTTGGGGCAAATGTTGGCTCCTTTGTACAAAGTAACGAGGAAAAAATATGAGTTCCACTGGGGAGAGGAACAACAAAATGCGTTTGAGATGGTTAAGGAAGCGGTACAACAAGCTGTGGATCTATGGCCAATGTTGTCAGGACCCGTGGAGCTGCATGTGTCAGTTCAGCAGATGTATGCCAATTGGTCACTTTGGCAAAAACAAGGGGGAAAGAGAGTTCCTCTTGGATTTTGGAATAGAAAATTACCAGATGCTGGAGAAAAATACACTCCTTTTGAGCAGCAATTGTTAGCTTGTTATTGGGCTCTGGTTGAGACGGAACAATTAACCATTGAACATGAGGTATTGCTGTGGGTGTTGTCCAATCCTAAAACCAATAGGGTGGGGCACGCCCAGGAGCAAAGTATCATTAAATGGAAACGGTACATTTCGGAAAGGGCCAAGAAGGAAGAAGGCGGATTGCCACTCTACATGAGAAAGCGGCAGAGGTAGCTGAGGAAACATCTTTTCCCAGCAAAGCCGCCATGCTAGAAGAATCCCCGGTGAAGTGGAGATTTAACCGAACCACAACAAACACATGCATGGTTCACAGACGGATCGGCTCGTTATGTGAGTTGGAAAAGGTTGTGGAAAAGTGTTGCATATAATCCCAGATTGGAAAAATGTCTGTCAGTAGAAGGGGAAGGCAAAAGTAGCCAATATGCAGAACTCTATGCCATATTCTTGGCATTATCTTTTGAACAGGGAAAGGAGTGTCATCTTTATATCGATTCTTGGTCAGTAGCAAATGGATTAGCCACATGGATGATGGGATGGAAAAAACACAATTGGTTAATTCATGGAAAAGAGATTTGGGGCAAGGAAGTGTGGCAAGACATTGAAGAGATTATTCAATCTACCAAGACCACTGTATTTCATGTCGATGCTCATGTCCCTACTAACTCACTTGAACGTTTGTTTAATTCAGAAGCAGATAAAGTAGCAGCCATCAGACAAGTCAGTCCAACAGTCGACAAGGAAAAAGAGGCATGGTTGCAAGGTACAGCTATTTGGGCACACCAGAAAGCGACACCTTATGCAGCAGGTTTAGACCTCAGTACGTTGGAAACTGTCGTGGTACCCCCAGGTAAGGTAAAACCAATTTCAACAGGATTGGGTTGCCAGATGCCAAAGGATCATTATGGTCAAATAGCCACTCGTTCTAGTCTAGCGTTAAAAGGAGCCATAGTGGTGGGAGGGGTAATATTATCAGGGAGAAATCAAGGTACTGATGCTAAATTTAGGAAATGAACCTTTGATCTTGGTGAAACACCAGAAGGTGGCTCAGATGTTGTTAATCCCAATAAACTTGTCTGAAATAAGAGAAGGAGCTGCCCCGGCAGAATTAAAAATACGGAATACTAAAGGTTTTGGATCCTCTAATATTACAAATGTAGGAGCAAAAATATGGATTCAAAACCTCCAAGGACCATCCTCAGAGGCAGAGGTAATAGCGATCGGAAAAGATCGTACTCTCCTGATAATGAGACCAGGAGTGGAAAAGTGGAATATGTTCCACAAGAAAAATGTTATCTACGAGAATAATAGTGTATCTTTATTTGCAGATGGTGTTGTAAATAGGCGGAATCCATGGTATCGGTTACTGGGAAGAGCTCGATAGTGATGAGATGGAGAAATGCCTGTGTTTGATGTTCGCCTCTTTGGTCGCTGGATGGACAAGTCTACATCAGGAGGAACCTATGGCGAATACATTTCTGATGCACCATCACATTTTAACTGATGCACTGAACAGTAGCCAACACACAGATTGCTGGATCTGTACACATTCTCCGGTTACAGCCACCAGTATCCCTTATTTGGCTATCCCGGTATCGATGGAGGAAATCTTAAAGTGGAAAAGTTGTTCTGATCATCTTGCTGATAACGACACTCGAAATGTTCGTCTATGGAATACTACAGTACCCATTCCCGTAGTGGGATGGATCAATCTTCCATGGTGGCAAGGCAATTTGAGTGAAACAATCACCAGTTTACAATATCTGGCTTTTAAGGGAGGAATTTGGGTACCAAGAAATAAGACTGGACTGACTAACCTGGGATTTCTCCCTATGGAGAATATAAAAATAAGTTTTGGGACAACTATAAATACTGTAGATGGTTTTAAACCCAGCTTAGTGGAAAGGACAATTCATGATATGTTATGGCCTTATGCCAATATGTTCATAACTGGGACTAGTGAAACTTGTAGTAACATATCGGGAAATTTAATGTGTTATGATTCCTCTGAATATTGAGCAAATGCCAAAATACATGATATTTAAGGGAGCTTTTCAGATAATATTGCTTTTAGTTTTAATATACATAGTAGTGAAAGTGATTATATTTGTGATTCAACGTTTATTTAAACAAACCAAGAAAACAAAATTTGTGGGAAACGATACCTCTTTGTCATGGTATGGTGTATTCCGAGTGATCTTCCTCTACTGGAATACTGATGATGGAAAATAATCCCTGGGATCAAGTACCGATTGTGATACCAATGTGATATGACTGAAAGAATGAGTGTGATTAGATAGGGATCATAATCAAAAGATATAGTGATCCCAGATATTATTTGATCCATCAAAAATTCAGTATCAGACAGAGATGTCCTCTGGCTGACCTATTTTTACCATGATGAAGAATACGTGTCAGACAGATCTTGAACAAACCACGATTATGAGGAAGTAACGTTTACAGTTCAACAGTCAGGAAACCCATGGTTAGTTGACAACAGATGTAAGGAAACTGGCATGTAAAATTCACGGCTCCTTGCAATATCTCCAGGAAGCTGTGGTCGGCCAGTGGTCAACTGGCAAAATGTGCAGGAAATGTGCAGGAAGCTACTGGTGCAAACAGCAGCTTGTGGTCAAGTTACATGAACATGACTCAGCTGTCACATGCTGGTCACCAATTCACCACTCACTGCACATGACGTACAAAGTTTTGCTATAAAAAGACAGGACTCGCTTAATGAGATGGGGACATTTGCAGGACGCTCAAGTGGACGCACTGTTCCTGTGATGCAGATGTTGTTTCCTTCTTACTAATCGAGTCCCTCCCATGAGAAAGGCGTGCTACAACATAACGGTAATGTTGATGCATATTTCTGTTATTGTATAAGATTCTATGACTATCAAGTACAGTAGTTCTAATGCTTATGTACCATTGATTATTCATATGCTATTACAGTCATATGAAAAAGTGTGGGCACCCCTATTAATGTTAACCTTTTTTCTTTATAACAATTTGGGTTTTTGCTATTTCAGTTTCATATATCTAATAACTGATGGACTGAGTAATATTTCTGGATTGAAATAAGGTTTATTGTACTAACAGAAAATGTGCAATCTGCATTTAAACTAAATTTGACAGGTGCATAAGTATGGACACCTCAACATTAAAGTGACATTAATATTTTGTAGATCCTCCTTTTACAAAAATCACAGCCTCTAGTTGCTTCCTGTAGCTTTTAATGAGTTCCTGGATGAAGGTATATTTGACCATTCCCGTTTACAAAACAATTCCAGTTCAGTTAAGTTTGATGGTCGCCGAGCATGGACAGCCGCTTCAAATCATCCCACAGATTTTCAATGATATTTAGGTCTGGGGACTGGGATGGCCATTCCAGAACATTGTAATTGTTCCTCTGCATGAATGCCTGAGTAGATTTGGAGCGGTGTTTTGGATCATTGTGTTGCTGAAATATCCATCCCCTGCGTAACTTCAACTTCGTCACTGATTCTTGTACATTATTGTCAAGAATCTGCTGATACTGAGTTGAATCCATGTGACCCTCAACTTTAACAAGATTCCCGGTGCCGGCATTGGCCACACAGCCCCAAAGCATGATGGAACCTCCACCAAATTTTACTGTGGGTAGCAAGTGCTATTCTTGGAATGCCGTGTTTTTTTGCCTCCATGCATAACGCCTATTTGTATGACCAAACAACTCAATCTTTGTTTCATCAGTCCACAGGACCTTCTTCCAAAATGTAACTGGCTTGTCCAAATGTGCTTTTGCATACCTCAGGCGACTCTGTTTGTGGCGTGCTTGCAGAAACGGCTTCATTCGCATCACTCTCCCATACAGCTTCTCCTTGTGCAACGTACGCTGTATTGTTGACCGATGCACATTGACACCATCTGCAGCAAGATGATGCTGCAGGTCTTTGGAGGTGGTCTGTGGATTGTCCTTGACTGTTCTCACCATTCTTCTTCTCTGCCTTTCTGATATTTTTCTTGGCCTGCCACTTCTGGGCTTAACAAGAACTGTACCTGTGTTCTTCCATTTCCTTACTATGCTCCTCACAGTGGAAACTGACAGTTTAAATCTCTGAGACAACTTTTTGTACCTTCCCCTGAACAACTATGTTGAATAATCTTTGTTTTCAGATCATTTGAGAGTTGTTTTGAGGAGCCCATGATGCCACTCTTCATAGGAGATTCAAATAGGAGAACAACTTGCAAGTGGCCACCTTAAATACCTTTTCTCGTGATTGGATGCACCTGCCTATGAAGTTCAAAGTTCAATGAGGTTACAAAACCAATTTAGTACTTTAGTAAGTCAGTAACAAGTAGTTAGGAGTGTTCAAATCAAGAAATTGATAAGGGTGCCCATACTTATGCACCTGTCACATTTTCTTTAAATGTGGATTGCACATTTTCTGTTAGTACAATAAATCTCATTTCAATCCAGAAATATTACTCAGTCCATCAGTTATTAGATATATGAAACTGAAATAGCAAAAACCCAAATTGTTATAAAGAAAAAAGGTTAACATTAATAGGGGTGCCCAAACTTTTTCATATGACTGTAAAATAAATACCGTATTTTTCGGACCATAAGACGCACTTTTTTCCCCCCAAATGTTGGGGGAAAGTTGAGGGTGCGTCTTATGGTCTGACTATAGGGCTGCGGCTGGGAATGAGGGTGCTGCGGGTCATCGGGGGCACGAGCAGGCAGCAGCAGCGCCTGCTCGTGACAACGTGGGCCCGCTCATTACATATGCACGCCCATCCTCCCGCCCATCTCTCAGCGCTGAAGCCGGCACTGACAGGTGGGCGGAAGGATGAGCGGGGACGCGCGCATAGCAAAGAGCCGGCATGATCACCCCTGGCAATTACAGCCTGGAGTGATCATGTGCGGCTGTATTCACTGCTCTCCGCGCGTCATTACCAGCGCGGGGTGCAGTGAATCAGTGCACTCACCCGTCCCCGTGTGTGGAGCCGCCCCCCTGCTGCACGCGATGACTTCCTGTCTGTGCCGGTCAGCTGATCTGTGCTGGTCAGCTGATCGGCACAGACAGGAAGACATCGCGTGCTGCAGGGGAACGGCTCCACACACGCAGGTCAGCGGCGCAGAGAGGAAGATGATCGGTGCTGCAGGGAGTGAGGAAAAGGTGAGTATAAACGTTTATTTTTTTCTCTGTGCTATAGGATACAGGCCAAATACCAGGATGGTATATGAGCACGATGGGAGTATATGAGCAGGCAGGATGGGGGGGCATGTAAACAGGCTGGATGGGGGGGCATGTAAACAGGCTGGATGGGGGGGCATGTAAACAGGCTGGATGGGGGGGGGCATGTAAACAGGCTGGATGGGGGGGCATGTAAACAGGCTGGAAGGGGGGGCATGTAAACAGGCTGGATGGGGGGGCATGTGAACAAGCTGGATGGGGGGGGCATGTGAACAGGCTGGATGGGGGGGGCATGTGAACAGGCTGGATGGGGGGGGCATGTGAACAGGCTGGATGGGGGGGGCATGTGAACAGGCTGGATGGGGGGGCATGTGAACAGGCTGGATGGGGGGGGCATGTGAACAGGCTGGATGGGGGGGGGGCATGTGAATAGGCTGGATGGGGGGGGCATGTGAACAGGCTGGATGGGGGGGGCATGTGAACTGGATGGGGGGGGGGCATGTGAACAGGCTGGATGGGGGGGGCATGTGAACAGGCTGGATGGGGGGGCATGTGAACAGGCTGGATGGGGGGGTATGTGAACAGGATGGATGGGGGTTTATAGCAGGATCATATACAAGGCAGGAGGATCATTACCAGGATGGGGTACCTTAGTAGAGAATTTGGGGACATTACCCCCATAACAGTGTCAGCAGCAGATCCTCGCCCTATAACAGTGTGTCATGACCACATTTTTTGCTTAAAGTTTTATTTTCCCATTTTCCTCCTCTAAAACCAGGGTGCGTCTTATAGTCCGGTGCGTCTTATAGTCCGAAAAATACGGTAGTATCTTGCAATAATGAATCTTATAACCAAAACAAATAAGAGACTAGGAGTATTAGTGCAAAAAGACCAAAAACAGAAACAAACTCCTAAAAGCAATATTTTATTATTATATAGTATTAAAAATGCTCTAAAATACAGAGCGTAATAACTCTTATATTATCAAAGTAGTAAATTGGTCACGTGAGGTGGGTGGGAGGACAAAAAAAGGTAAAAGCCAACTAGTGAGAAAAGGAGCGCTGATTATCTTAACACTCAAAGCAGAGCTCTAGGTAGCATGACTCCAATCATTTTAATTTTCAAATCGAATAGCCTATTGTCCTAGGGGATATATAGAAGAGGATAATCTATCCCTCCCTTTTACCTACCTACCAGCGGAGGTGCACCATAAAGTATTGGGTACCCCCCGCTCCTCGTCGGCTTTCCCTATTCTGTCCCTTCGACCCGCAAGTCGCAAGAAAACCCACCACCAAGAATGGAAAGTGCACAATAGTCATCAGGTCATTATCATAATATGGTTACCTAAATAAATTGGTAACCCTGATGCAACTTATCCTTTAAGATAAAAAGGGAAAGCAAGAAGATGATGCTTATTAATGTATTTTACATCAGATTTGGAAATCCATACACAATTTTTTCCTAAAGTTTGGTCCTCATAAATATGATAGCCAATTATAACTGTACATATGTATATTCCTGCACAGTTAAACAGATGATATTTGGTACCAATATACCGATGATGTTTAATAATAACATATAATCCCAGCAGGGAACTTATCTGCTAGGGTCACTGATCGCAAATCCCAAACCCGACGCGTTTCCCCCCTATTTGTATCTTAGGGGTTCATCAGGGGAAGAACCAAGGATTCTTTGCTGCCTGGTGCACCACGGTTATTATACCTGGAGCACGAGCGGGTAATACTTGCCAGACGACTTGCCCACTACTAAAGGCCACTGATGTCGGTCTGTTACCATTAGGAAAGCCAAAACCAACTAAGATATAAAAAAAATGATGAAAATGATGTGTTCGGATATGATGAAATCCTTGGTTCTTCCCCTGATGAACCCCTAAGATACAAATAGGGGGGAAACGCGTCGGGTTTGGGATTTGCGATCAGTGACCCTAGCAGATAAGTTCCCTGCTGGGATTATATGTTATTATTAAACATCATCGGTATATTGGTACCAAATATCATCTGTTTAACTGTGCAGGAATATACATATGTACAGTTATAATTGGCTATCATATTTATGAGGACCAAACTTTAGGAAAAAATTGTGTATGGATTTCCAAATCTGATGTAAAATACATTAATAAGCATCATCTTCTTGCTTTCCCTTTTTATCTTAAAGGATAAGTTGCATCAGGGTTACCAATTTATTTAGGTAACCATATTATGATAATGACCTGATGACTATTGTGCACTTTCCATTCTTGGTGGTGGGTTTTCTTGCGACTTGCGGGTCGAAGGGACAGAATAGGGAAAGCCGACGAGGAGCGGGGGGTTCCCAATACTTTATGGTGCACCTCCACTGGTAGGTAGGTAAAAGGGAGGGATAGATTATCCTCTTCTATATATCCCCTAGGACAATAGGCTATTCGATTTGAAAATTAAAATGATTGGAGTCATGCTACCTAGAGCTCTGCTTTGAGTGTTAAGATAATCAGCGCTCCTTTTCTCACTAGTTGGCTTTTACCTTTTTTTGTCCTCCCACCCACCTTACGTGACCAATTTACTACTTTGATAATATAAGAGTTATTACGCTCTGTATTTTAGAGCATTTTTAATACTATATAATAATAAAATATTGCTTTTAGGAGTTTGTTTTTGTTTTTAATAATGAATCTTAGTATTCGTGCCTGATTAGGATATCAGTGAGCGCTTCGTAAGTACGGGCTTTCAGCCCCCTTTTTAGTTGAATTTAGCAAGACAGACATTAACCTTTCCATACCCGGGATGGATATTGTGCCTTAAATGAGACAGTACCCTGTTGTGAACAGAAGCCTAGGGGTGCCACAGGTAGTGTGGAGTAATTCACTGTGGGAGTACTAAATTGTGTTTCGGGGGCACTTTTGTTGGCATCATCCTTTATGGGGGGCCATGAAATGGCTATCTAGTGCATGGTAACACTGAAGGGCTTCAATAGGAGGAATACTTTCTAAAGGCTGCAAAATTGTGAGATTTGTTCTTTTGTGACTTCACTGAATATTATTTTGTTGTTTGGAGGGGAGAGGCCCAATTAGGACTTGTGCTATGGAGCCCCATGATTTCTGTGAATGATTATGACCTGACCCTTTCTGAAACACAGATACAGTCCCTGATTGTAAAGTTTCCACATGACAGAAAAGCTCTGCTATAAAGACTAAAGGTTGCTTTACACGCTGCGACATCGCTAGCGTTCGCACCCGCCCCCGTCGTTTGTGCATCACGAGCAAATCGTTGCCCGTGGCGGACAAACTCGCTGCTACCCGTCACACATACTTATCTTCCTAACGACGTCGCTGTGGCTGGCGAACTGACTCTTTTCTAAGGCGGCGGTTCATGCGGCGTCACACAGCAGGCGTCCAATTGAAGCGGAGGGGCGGAGATCAGCCGCAGGAAAGTCACACCCACATCGTTGCCGGAGGACGCAGGTACGGTGTTGTTCGTCGTTCCTGCGGTGTCACACATAGCGATATGTGCTGCCTCAGGAACAACGAACGACCTGCGTCCAGAACAAGGAACGATATTTGGGAAATGGACGACGTGTCAACAATCAACGATTTGGTGAGTATTTTACATCGTTAGCAATCGCTCGTATGTGTTACACACAATGATGTCCCTAACGAGGCCAGATGTGCGTCACAAATTCCGTGACCCCAACAACATCTCGTTAGCGGTGTCGTTGCGTGTAAAGCCCCCTTTAGGCAAACATTCCTCTTAATCCCCCCATTGCTCCCCAAGGTGGTCGCTGTGTTCCTGGTATCTGAGGGACCTGAGACCTCAGCTCTTGACCTTGCTGTACATTATGAGAGGCCACCATGACCCGCACATGGCCGCTCGCAGTCACCACATATTCCCATATTGTAGGTTTTTATATACACGGATCTTTTCTGTTTTTTGCTTTGAAGGTAATCAGAGTTGCCACCTTCCCAGTCCCCCCCGGTGTGAGCCCCTCGTCCTCCTCCTCCTCCCGTTCTCCGGGGACGTGCCGCACAGATCCGCTTTGACTCTCGATACTTCTGACAGCTTTGGAGTTCTGGTTTCTGAAACTGTTTCATTTATAAATCTTTCAGAAGTACAAGAACATGTGAGACGTGGCTGATCTACAGCACAGACTCCGCCACACTCCGCGGCCGCACACCCTGCGTACAGCGTTTACTGTGCAGCAGGCGCCCGCCACAGCTGTCAGCTCCGCTCCGCTCAGGGCTCATTATAAGGAAGGACGGCACTCTGCTCAAAACTAACTATAAATCACCCATAAAGGAAAATCAGCAATAACCCAACTCACTGGAGTCCAACATGGCCCAAACTCCAGCCCCGGTCTCACAGTTTGTTTCAAGAACAAAACAAACAAATACAAACACAACTGGAGCTTTACTCACCCTCCCCAGGTCAAGCCAGGTTTTTACCGTTCTTCCCAGTATCTGGACCCAGGGAGGGTGAATAAAACACAGTTTGTATTTAACTATAAGAAAATAAAGCGGGCTTTACATGCAACGACATGGCTAACGAGATGTCGTTGGGGTCACAGAATTCGTGACGCACATCCGGCCTCGTTAGCGACGTCTATGATAGATAGATAGATGGATAGATAGATAGAGGGATAGATAGATAGATAGATAGATATATAGATAGATAGATAGATTTGCCTTTTTTCAAAGAATATGAAAGATAACACAACATCTTTTTTCCCACTCATGGTTAGTGGTCGGATGAAGCCATTTATTGTGTTTTCTCTTTATAAATCATAATGACAACCAAAAACTTCCAAATGTCCCTGATGAAAAGTTCACACACCCTGGTGATTTTGGCCTGATAACATGCACAGAAGGTGACACAAATGGGTGTGAATGGCTAATAAAGGTAACATCCTCACCTGTGATTGATTGTAATCAGTGTGTGCATAAAAGCTGAGTGAGTTTCTGGGATCCAGACAGACTCTTGCATCTTTCCTCCAGCCACTGACATTTCTGGATTATGAGTTATAGGAAAAACAAAAGAATTGTCAACGGATCTATGGGAAAAGATAGTTGAACTGTATAAAACAGGAAAGGGATACAAAAAGATATCCAAGGAATTGATAATGCCAATCAGCAGTGTTCAAACTGTTATTAACAAATGGAAAATCAGGGGCTCTGTAAATACCAAACCATGATAAGGTAGACCAACAAACATTTCAGCCACAACTGCGAGAAGAAAGCCATTACTGCGCAAATGCCACAAAGTATCTCGCCTACAATATGCCAAACAGCACAGAGACAAGCCTCGAAACTACTGGAACAAGGTAATTTGGAGTGATGAGACCAAAATCAAACTTTTTGACATCAACCATATGGAGAGGTGCCAACAAGGCCTATGATGAAAGTAACACCATTCCTACTGTAAAGCATGGAGGTGGATCGCTGATGATGTTGGGATGTGTGAGCTACAAAGACACAGGAAACTTTGCCAAAGTTGAAGGAAAGATGAATGCAGCACGTTATCAGCAAATGCTGGAGGCAAATTTGCCCTCATCAGCCCAGAAGGTGCGCATGGGACGTACTTGGACGTTCCAACATAACAACGATGCAAAACACAAGGCCAAGTCGACCTGTCATTGGCTACAGCAGAACAAAGTGAAGGTTCTGGAGTGGCCATCTCAGTCTCCTGACCTCAATATCATTGATCCACTCTCGGGAGAAATCAAACAAAGCACAGTTCATGCAAGAAAGCCGAAGAATTTACAGGAACTGGAGGCGCCAAGAAGAATGGGCAGCTTCACCATCTGACCAAGAAGAATGGGCAGCTTCACCATCTGACCGAGAAGAATGGGCAGCTTCACCATCTGACCAAGAAGAATGGGCAGCTTTACCATCTAAGAAAATATAGAGCCTCATCCACAATGACCACAAATTACTTCAAGCTGTCATTGATGTTAGAGAAGGCAATACACGGGATTAAGAACTGGGGATGGGAATTTTTCATCAGGGTCATTTGGATGTTTTTGGTTGTTATTATAATTTATAAAGAGAAAACCCAGTAGATGACGATAAATGGCTTCACCCGACCACTAACCGTGAGTGGGAGAAAAGATTGTGTGTTATCATTCATATTCTCTGGAAAAAAGGCCAAGAAAGCAAAAAATCAGACGGGGTCTGTAAACTTTTGAGCACAACTATAGATAATAGATTGATAATAGACAGATAGCTAAATAGAATAGAATAGATAGAGAGATAGATAGAGGGATAGATAGATAGATAGATAGATAGATGATGGATGGATAGATAATAAATTCCGTCAGTCATTTTACCACCTATATATATAATATACACTTTCTTCGCCTTGATATAATCCCGGTAATCTGAGTAATGGGCACTTAGCATTAACACAACTAAACCTGGGAAGATTGATTCTATTGTGACACAGACTTTCCTTCCAGAGACAATACATAGTCTCCGCCGGATAATTCGCCCCCTCCCCGCTCCTCACAAATTCATTGGCGTCATATATATCACTGGGAGAATCCGACTGATTTACGTCGTTGCGTCTAAAATTTTGTTTTACAACTTTGTTATTTCTGCTTAAAGCCGGGAAAAGTTGATGCATTTTGTGTATTTTTTCCGCTTACTTGTGGCAAAGTAAACAGGCTGTGATTAATGGCGCTGTCACCTGGCGGCTGGCACTCTGTCCATCCCTTCAATGTCTGGTACTCCGGATCCTCGCTATCTGCGCGCTGCAGCGTTTTGCTTATTCAATGGGCATTTGACAGATTTAATTAACTTTAAGAGAGCCGGATTGTAATCTAATCATTAGTGATCCCTCGCTCGTCGCTCCACATCACTTTCCAAAAGCTTGACGTGTGCGCAAACAACACTCAGCCCCGTCTGGTTGGATGGATGGAAACTTTTCAGGGGCTTTCCAGAATTCTGAACATAAAGCAGACTCTGCATAAATAAAGAGTTCTACAACTTTCTAATCAACTTTTTTTTTAAATTTCTGTCTATTTTTAAGATCTGTTTGTTGTCAGTGAATGAAAGCGTAGCGCCCCTGCGGTCAAGCTACTAAGATCTGCAACCTGGTTCCTGGAGTCCTAGCTCTGGATAAATCTGCACACACCTAAAACACTCACACAACACCACCCTGGACCACAAGAGGGCAGTATCAGAGAGTTGTCCGTCGTATGGTGTAAAGCCTGCCCAGGAAGTGGAGGTTGCCTAGGAGGTGTAAATCCAATCCTCCTGTAGTTAGGTCCTTAGAGGGAAGGTGAGGAGTTGGTGGGTGGAAGGGAAAAGTCCAGACAGAGGGAGGAAGGAGGACGCCCGGCTGGGTGTCAGGTCTGGGTACGAGGCCTGAGGATCGATCACACGGTGCCCAGGGGAGAAGCAGCTGGCTGCGGGGTCTGCAAGGGACTCTGACAAAGCTGTGCACACAACCGGGTGGCCAAGACAGAGCCGCACCATAAGAGAAGTGCACGGAGAGGGCCATAGCCAGGCTACACGGACAGAGCCGGGACAAAGGGAACCAGGCATCTGTCCCCAGCACCAGGGGAGTGTAACCTGTGAGTAAATCATCAGTAAAGACTCCCTGTTCCACTCGGACTTTGGCGGGCTTTGCACACTACGACATCGCAGGTGCGATGTCGGTGGGGTAAAATTGAAAGTGACGCACATCCGGCATCGCATGCGAGATCGTAGTGTGTAAAGCCTAGATGATATAATAATAGATTCACTGCACTCAATATGTAAATTTGCAAGAAGGTGAAAAATCATTTATTTTAAACAGGTGATCAAGCAACATCCAACGACGTTTCGACCCACCAGGGTCTTAGTCAAGTTGCTGTATAATAGGTGACTGAAGGGTGAGGGATGATGTGCACTGAAGCATAGAAGTATATGGAAAAGGTGCCTTGGGGATATATATGTTTGTTATGCAAGCGCAGCAGCGCTGTTGCTATTAGAATCGTGTGTCGGGGCACAAGATTCTAATAGCAACAGCGCTGCTGCGCTTGCATAACAAACATATATATCCCCAAGGCACCTTTTCCATATACTTCTATGCTTCAGTGCACATCATCCCTCACCCTTCAGTCACCTATTATACAGCAACTTGACTAAGACCCTGGTGGGTCGAAACGTCGTTGGATGTTGCTTGATCACCTGTTTAAAATAAATGATTTTTCACCTTCTTGCAAATTTACATATTGAGTGCAGTGAATCTATTATTATATGACTTTAGGGCATCGCCCTCTTTTCACGTGCACCGCCATCTTCTTGAAATTGAGTGCAGACCATTGTTATATCATTAAAGCCTAGATGATACGATTAACGAGCGCAAAATCATCGTAATCGTATCATCGGTGCAGCATCGGCGTAATCTATAATTACACTGACGCGACGGTCCGATGTTGTTCCTTGCTCCTGCGGCAGCACACATCGCTGTGTGTGAAGTCGCAGGAGCGAGGAACATCTCCTACCGGCGTCACCGCGGCTTCCGTAAGATATGCGGAAGGAAGGAGGTGGGCGGGATGTTTACATCCTGCTCATCTCCGCCCCTCCACCGCTATTGGCTGCCTGCCGTGTGACGTCGCTATGACGCCGCACAACTCGCCCCCTTAGGAAGGAGGCGGGTCGCCGGCCAGAGCGACGGTCGCAGGGCAGGTGAGTGTATGTGAAGCTGGCGTAGCGATAATTTTCGCTATGCCAGCTATCACACGATATCGTACCTGCGACGGGGGCGGGGACTATTGCGTTTGACATCGCAGCATCGGCTTGCGATGTCGCAACGTGCAAAGCCCGCCTTTGCCTGTTTGCATTTCCTTCAACATGCACCTCATCCAGCACCTAGAGGACACTGGGGTTTACCCTACCTGCGGAGGGGGTTAACAAACTCGCTGCTGATGCCATCAACCCCAGTCCCTCAAAAGCAGCAGCGGCGGCACCTATTCCCTTGCCGCACTACCGCAGGTGGCGTCACCAACATTAATTTCATTATCCCTTGTAAATAGCCCCTGCAATCTCATTAAGCGTCCGCCATTACCCGGGTCCGGGGACCCTCGAGCCACAGTAATCCCGAATCTGAGCAGCTCAGCTACCCCGGGCGCGACAAAAGCCCAGAGGGGTATAAACCTGCACAGAGCTCACACTCCAGGGGTATAAACCCGCACAGAGCTCACACTCCAGGGGTATAAACCTGCACAGAGCTCACACTCCAGGGGTATAAACCTGCACAGAGTTCACACTCCAGGGGTATAAACCTGCACAGAGCTCACACTCCAGGGGTATAAACCCGCACAGAGCTCACACTCCAGAGGTATAAACCTGCACAGAGCTCACACTCCAGAGGTATAAACCTGCACAGAGCTCACACTCCAGGGGTATAAACCTGCACAGAGCTCACACTCCAGGGGTATAAACCTGCACAGAGCTCACACTCCAGAGGTATAAACCTGCACAGAGCTCACACTCCAGAGGTATAAACCTGCACAGAGCTCACACTCCAGGGGTATAAACCTGCACAGAGCTCACACTCCAGGGGTATAAACCTGCACAGAGCTCACACTCCAGGGGTATAAACCTGCACAGAGCTCACACTCCAGGGGTATAAACCTGCACAGAGCTCACACTCCAGGGGTATAAACCTGCACAGAGCTCACACTCCAGAGGTATAAACCTGCACAGAGCTCACACTCCAGGGGTATAAACCTGCACAGAGCTCACACTCCAGGGGTATAATCCTGCACAGAGCTCACACTCCAGGGGTATAAATCTGCACAGAGCTCACACTCCAGGGGTATAAATCTGCACAGAGCTCACACTCCAGGGGTATAAACCTGCACAGAGCTCACACTCCAGGGGTATAAACCTGCACAGAGCTCACACTCCAGAGGTATAAACCTGCACAGAGCTCACACTCCAGGGGTATAAACCTGCACAGAGCTCACACTCCAGGGGTATAATCCTGCACAGAGCTCACACTCCAGGGGTATAAATCTGCACAGAGCTCACACTCCAGGGGTATAGACCTGCACAGAGCTCACACTCCAGGGGTATAGACCTGCACAGAGCTCACACTCCAGGGGTATAAACCTGCACATAGCTGACACTCCAGGGGTATAAACCTGCACAGAGCTCACACTCCAGGGGTATAATCCTGCACAGAGCTCACACTCCATGGGTATAAATCTGCACAGAGCTCACACTCCAGAGGTATAAACCTGCACAGAGCTCACACTCCAGGGGTATAAACCTGCACAGAGCTCACACTCCAGGGGTATAAACCTGCACAGAGCTCACACTCCAGGGGTATAAACCTGCACAGAGCTCACACTCCAGGGGTATAAACCTGCACAGAGCTCACACTCCAGGGGTATAAACCTGCACAGAGCTCACACTCCAGGGGTATAAACCTGCACAGAGCTCACACTTCAGGGGTATAATCCTGCACAGAGCTCACACTCCAGGGGTATAAACCTGCACAGAGCTCACACTCCAGGGGTATAAACCTGCACAGAGCTCTCACTCCAGAGGTATAAACCTGCACAGAGCTCACACTCCAGAGGTATAAACCCGCACAGAGCTCACACTCCAGGGGTATAAACCTGCACAGAGCTCACACTCCAGGGGTATAAACCTGCACAGAGCTCACACTCCAGGGGTATAAACCTGCACAGAGCTCACACTCCAGGGGTATAAACCTGCACAGAGCTCACACTCCAGGGGTATAAACCTGCACAGAGCTCACACTCCAGGGGTATAAACCTGCACAGAGCTCACACTCCAGGGGTATAAACCTGCACAGAGCTCACACTCCAGGGGTATAAACCTGCACAGAGCTCACACTCCAGGGGTATAAACCTGCACAGAGCTCACACTCCAGGGGTATAAACCTGCACAGAGCTCACACTTCAGGGGTATAATCCTGCACAGAGCTCACACTCCAGGGGTATAAACCTGCACAGAGCTCACACTCCAGGGGTATAAACCTGCACAGAGCTCTCACTCCAGAGGTATAAACCTGCACAGAGCTCTCACTCCAGAGGTATAAACCCGCACAGAGCTCACACTCCAGGGGTATAAACCTGCACAGAGCTCACACTCCAGGGGTATAAACCTGCACAGAGCTCACACTCCAGGGGTATAAACCTGCACAGAGCTCACACTCCAGGGGTATAAACCTGCACAGAGCTCACACTCCAGGGGTATAAACCTGCACAGAGCTCACACTCCAGGGGTATAAACCTGCACAGAGCTCACACTCCAGGGGTATAAACCTGCACAGAGCTCACACTTCAGGGGTATAATCCTGCACAGAGCTCACACTCCAGGGGTATAAACCTGCACAGAGCTCACACTCCAGGGGTATAAACCTGCACAGAGCTCTCACTCCAGAGGTATAAACCTGCACAGAGCTCACACTCCAGGGGTATAAACCTGCATGGAGCTCGCTCCAAAAGTGGATACAATTGTATCCAGTGTAGTTAATGCTCTGTGAGCTGCACAAATCTCTGCTACTTTGCTACAATGTATTCTTTTGAAGTCCAGGCTGTTGAGCTTACAGAGCATTGTCTACACTGGATTGTTCCCACTTTTCACCTTCATGTCTTGCATTTTACCTGTTATTAAATTCAGTTAACTAGCTCAGTGCCAGAAGATTTTTTTTTTTTTTACGTGTATGGAAATAGAGAGACATTACCGTTTTTAATTTTTGCTTTGTGTATTTTTGAAATGAGAAAGAAAGCCTTCGCCTACTCCTTAGATGCCACGATTGCTATTGATCAAGGCTTCTAAACGGCAATGCCGCCCTGCTGGGTCTTTGTTGTGAATTCTGCTGTGAAGTAGAACTGTAGAGTGATCTATTGCTCTATGATACCAAGTATTTCATCCTGAAGATCCAGCTACAGTATTATTATCTGTTATCAGCCCCTCAACCTCCCCTCCTCCCATGATCACTATTTGTCTATCTCCACGGCTGAGACCCTTTCTATCCATTTACATTCATACATGAGACTGATATCTGGGTCTCCTCTTATAATGCTCCAGTACGATGATATTCTCTCACATGTTGAGTTACTGGCCCTTTAAGGATGATATCCTCCGATTCGTTTTGTAGGACAAGTTGGCGCAGAAACGTTATAAATTGTGTCCTGAAAGCCTCCGCGCCATGATAAATCCCCGGCATCGTCTGACGGCTATGGCTCCAGATTTCCACGGAAGGTTCACATGCTTTATGGCGCTGCAAAGTTGATCTCGGCTAATCGAACTTTAAGTACTTATTACACAAACCAGCAGATTCTTAATGAGAAGGTAATGATTTTATTTCATATTCAATTAATGTATTTATCACCATGGACTAACACTGATAAAAATAGTAAAAGTTACGAAAATCTACAGCAGCCGACAAAGACCCTCAAGTGATATACCGTAGAAATATATATATATATATATATATATATATATATATAACAGACCAAAAGTTTGGACACACCTCATTCAAAGAGTTTTCTTTATTTTCATGACTCTGAAAATTGTAGATTCACATTGAAGGCATCAAAACTATGAATTAACACATGTGGAATGAAATACTTAAAGTGTGAAACAACTGAAATATGTCTTATATTCTAGGTTCTTCACAGTAGCCGCCTTTTGCTTTGATTACTGCTTTGCACACTCTTGGCATTCTCTTGATGAGCTTCAAGTGGTAGTCACCGGAAATGGTCCTGACTTCACAGGTACGCCCTGTCAGGTTTAATAAGTGGATTTCTTGCCTTATAAATGGGGTTGGGACCATCAGTTGTGTTGTGCAGACGTCTGGTGGATACACAGCTGATAGTCCTACTGTATAGACTGTTAGAATTTGTATTATGGCAAGAAAAAAGCAGCTAAGTAAAGAAAATGAGTGGCCATCATTACTTTAAGAAATGAAGGTCAGTCAGTCCGAAAAATTGGGAAAACTTTGAAAGTGTCCCCAAGTGCAGTGGCAAAAACCATCAAACGCTGCAAAGAAACTGGCTCACACGAGGACCGCCCCAGGAAAGGAAGCCCAAGAGTCACCTCTGCTGCGGAGGATACGTTTATCCGAGTCACCAGCCTCAGAAATCACAGCTTAACAGCAGCTTAGATTAGAGACAAGGTCAATGCCACACAGAGTTCTAGCAGCAGACACATCTCTAGAACAACTGTTAAGAGGAGACTTTGTGCAGCAGCCTTCATGGTAAAATAGCTGCTAGGAAACCCCTGCTAAGGACAGGCCACAAGCACAAGAGACTTGTTTGGGCTAAAGAACACAAGGAATGGACATTAGACCAGTGGAAATCTGTGCTCTGGTCTGATAAGTCCAAATTTGAGATCTTTGGATCTAACCACCGTGTCTTTGTGCAACACAGAAAAGGTGAATGGATGGACTCTACATGCCTGGATCCCACCGTGAAGCATGGAGGAGGAGGTGTGATGGTGTGGGGGGGCTTTGCTGGTGACACTGTTGGGGATTTATTCAAAATTTAAGGCATACTGAACCAACATGGCTACCACAGCATCTTGCAGTGGCGTGCTATTCCATCCGGTTTGCGTTTAGTTGGACCATCATTTATTTTTCAACAGGACAATGACCCCAAACATACCTCCAGGCTCTGTAAGGGCTATTTGACTAAGAAGGAGAGTGATGGGTGCTACGCCAGATGACCTGGTCTCCACAGTCACCAGACCTGAACCCAATCGAGATGGTTTGGGGTGAGCTGGACCGCAGAGTGAAGGCAAAAGGGCCAACAAGTGCTAAGCATCTCTGGGAACTCCTTCAAGACTGTTGGAAGACCATTTCCGGTGAGTACCTCTTGAAGCTCATCAAGAGAATGCCAAGAGTGCGCAAAGCAGTAATCAAAGCAAAAGGCGGCTACTGTGAAGAACCTAGAATATAAGACATATTTTTAGTTGTTTCACACTTTTTTGTTAAGTATTTTATTCCACATGTGTTAGCTCAAAGTGTTGATACCTTCAATGTGAATCTACAATTTTCAGAGTCCTGAAAATAAAGAAAACTCTTTGAATGAGAACGTGTGTCCAAACTTTTGGTCTGTACTGTGTATATATAGTGAGACAGAGGTAAAATAAGGGTCGCCTCATGCCCAAAGATACAGTGGATGGGGAGATGTGGAGCCTGAAAGTCAAAAGTCCAAAACATTGTTACCCTTTTGCTTGTCGGTGTATATGTGACACCTGGTAAATTTTCTAATGCACTAATAATAAGTTATTATGTAAGAACATATGTTGATGCTGATTGGCCAGAAATAGGGCACAAAGATAAAATTAGTTTGAAGAGCATTAACTAGATTTAGAGCAATTTGAGGAGATTTAAAATATATCTACTCTAGGGCATGATGTAAAGATATATCTCTTCTAGGGCATGGTGTAAAATATATATCCTCTAAGCCGTGGTGTAAACATACATCTCCTCTAGTGCATAATGTAAAAATAAAGCTCCTCCAGGGTGTGGTGTAAAAATATATTTCCTCTAGGCCACGATGTAATATTTTATCTCCTCTAGGGCGTGGTGTAAAATATATCTCCTCTAGGGTGTGGTGTAAAATATTTCTCCTCTACGGCACGATGCAAATTATATTTCCTCTAGGGCGTGGTGTGAAATATATCTTCTCTATGGCATGATGCAAAATATATCTCCTCTAGGGTGTGGTGTAAAATATATCTCCTCTAGGGTGTGACAAAAAATATATCTCCTCTAGGGTGTGGTGTAAAATATATCTCCTCTAGGGTGTGACAAAAAATATATCTCCTCTAGGGTGGGGCATAAAATATATCTCCTCTAGGGTGTGGTGTAAAATATACCTCCTCTACAGCATGATGCAAATCATATCTCCTCTAGGGCGTGGTGTGAAATTTATCTCCTCTACGGCATAGTGTAAAATATATCTCCTCTAGGGCGTGGTGTGAAATATATCTCCTCTATGGCATGATGCAAACTATATCTCCTCTAGGGTATGGTGTAAAATATATTTTCTCTAGGGTGGGACATAAAATATATCTCCTCTAAGGTGTGGTGTAAATTATATCTCCTCTACGGCACGATGCAAATCATATCTCCTCTAGGGCGTGGTGTGAAATATATCTCCTCTACGGCGTAGTGTAAAATATATTTCCTCTACGGCGTAGTGTAAAATATATCTCCTCTAGGGTGTGGTGTAAAATATATCTCCTCTAGGGCACGATGCAAAATATATCTCCTCTAGGGCACGATGCAAACTATATCTTTTCTAGGGTATGGTGTAAAATATATATTCTCTAGGGTGGGACATAAAATATATCTCCTCTAAGGTGTGGTGTAAAATATATCTCCTCTAAGGTGTGGTGTAAAATATATCTCCTCTACGGCACGATGCAAATCATATCTCCTCTAGGGCGTGGTGTGAAATATATCTCCTCTACGGCGTAGTGTAAAATATATCTCCTCTACGGCATTGTGTAAAATATATCTCCTCTACGGCGTAGTGTAAAATATATCTCCTCTAGGGCGTGGTGTAAAATATATCTCCTCTACGGCATGATGCAAACTATATCTCCTCTAGGGTATGGTGTAAAATATATTTTCTCTAGGGTGGGACATAAAATATATCTCCTCTAAGGTGTGGTGTAAATTATATCTCCTCTACAGCATGATGCAAATCATATCTCCTCTAGGGCGTGGTGTGAAATATATCTCCTCTAGGGTGTGGTGTAAAATATATCTCCTCTAGGGCACGATGCAAAATATATCTCCTCTACGGCACGATGCAAACTATATCTTTTCTAGGGTATGGTGTAAAATATATATTCTCTAGGGTGGGACATAAAATATATCTCCTCTAAGGTGTGGTGTAAAATATATCTCCTCTAAGGTGTGGTGTAAAATATATCTCCTCTACGGCACGATGCAAATCATATCTCCTCTAGGGCGTGGTGTGAAATATATCTCCTCTACGGCGTAGTGTAAAATATATCTCCTCTACGGCATAGTGTAAAATATATCTCCTCTACGGCGTAGTGTAAAATATATCTCCTCTAGGGCGTGGTGTAAAATATATCTCCTCTACGGCATGATGCAAACTATATCTCCTCTAGGGTATGGTGTAAAATATATTTTCTCTAGGGTGGGACATAAAATATATCTCCTCTAAGGTGTGGTGTAAATTATATCTCCTCTACAGCATGATGCAAATCATATCTCCTCTAGGGCGTGGTGTGAAATATATCTCCTCTAGGGTGTGGTGTAAAATATATCTCCTCTAGGGCACGATGCAAAATATATCTCCTCTAGGGCACGATGCAAACTATATCTTTTCTAGGGTATGGTGTAAAATATATATTCTCTAGGGTGGGACATAAAATATATCTCCTCTAAGGTGTGGTGTAAAATATATCTCCTCTAAGGTGTGGTGTAAAATATATCTCCTCTACGGCACGATGCAAATCATATCTCCTCTAGGGCGTGGTGTGAAATATATCTCCTCTACGGCGTAGTGTAAAATATATCTCCTCTACGGCGTAGTGTAAAATATATCTCCTCTAGGGCGTGGTGTAAAATATATCTCCTCTAGAGCGTGGTATGAAATATATCTCCTCTAGGGTATGGTATAAAATATATCTCTTCTAGGGCGTGTTGTAAAAGATATCTCCTCTAGGGTGTGGTGTAAAATATATCTCCTCTATGGCACGATGCAAAATATATCTCTTCTAGGGCACAATGCAAAATATATCTCCTCTAGGGCGTGGTGTAAAATATATCTCCTCTAGGGCATGGTATGAAATATATCTCCTCTAGGGCGTGATATGAAATATATCATTTCTAGGGTGTGGTATGAAATATATCTCCTCTAGGGCGTAGTGTAAAATATATCTCCTCTAGGGCGTGGTATGAAATATATCTCCTCTAGGGTATGGTATGAAGTATATCTCCTCTAGGGCATGGTGTAAAATATATCTCCTCTAGGGCGTGGTGTAAAATATATCTCCTCTAGGGCGTGGTGTAAAATATATCTCCTCTAGGGCGTGGTATGAAATATATCTCCTCTAGGGTGTGGTATGAAGTATATCTCCTCTAGGGTGGGACGTAAAATATATCTCCTCTAGGGTGTGGTGTAAAATATATCTCCTCTACGGCACGATGCAAAATATATCTCTTCTAGGGCACGATGCAAAATATATCTCCTCTAGGACGTGTTGTAAAATATATCTCCTTTCGGGGGCGTGGTATGAAATATATCTCCTCTAGGGTGTGGTATGAAATATATCTCCTCTAGGGCGTGGTATGAAATATATGTCCTCTTGGGCGTGGTATAGACTTCATAAAGAAATATTGGTGTCTTCATTGAAGAGTGTCCTGTATACCAGGCTTATTCATTTCAAACCAGCTCTGTTGCCCCTCTTACTGACGATCCTGTGGTGAGAGGGTTTTTTTATAGGTTTATTTTGCCCATGGTCTTCTCTATAGGAGGGGCACCAAACCAAGAGACCCCTTCTGTCTCATCTTTAGACACCAGTAATATAAATGGCACATGGCAAGTGGTGACCCCGGAACCTTCCGTTTTGTCTTCTATCCCATAAGTGCTGTATGACTTGGTGACTTAGTTCTCTTTTTTTTCTATGCAGGAAGACCATGGTAATTCAATTACTACTATAGACTATGAGTGCGCGCTCGCGGTAATTACATCTAATTACCAGACAACCTGTTGCGGTGGGTTAATGAGAGGGTGGACGGAGGAGGTGATATATTACTGATGACTTAATAACCGGCTCTGAGATTCCCGAACATCAGCCACAATCATCCATTAAACACGTAGGAGTCTCACAATGGTCAATTATAGGAAATGGCTTTTTACAAAACCCACAGAGCTGCAGCTACCGTCTAATAAGTGAGCGGAAGACCATAACGGAGGATGCAGACAAGCGACTATGGGGGAATAATCTGCAGAGAGAAGAAACAGAAAGCCTAAATATTTCTCAAGAAGACACAAAACAACTCATACAAGCTTTTTTTTTTGCCTGATTGTTTGGCGCCCCTGAGGCTCTGGTCGCCACAGGGTACTGCGCCTCAGTTAAGGTGCGGTATCCATCTCAGGTAAGGAGGGGTTAATCACCAGTGTTCCACATTCACAATCTACATACAGCTTAGGAGCCTTCTCACAGGGGGGTTGGCTCAGGGTAGATAGAGGGGTGGCCATCGCGATGCATGGGAATTCCTCGGTCACTGAAGCCAGCCACCTGGGGGCTGGTTCCACTTGGGGGTTGAAGTAGGCGCAACACACTCACATCAAGGGCAGATGAGTCAGGACCATAGTTCTGACAAGACACTTCGGGAACTCTTGGACTTTACTAGGCCCGGAGCTTGAGCCCAGGTACCTAACTGCTGAGGGGGACATCCTAGAACAAGGACATTCTCTCTCTCTCTTCAAACACCGGTGCAGACCCCTTACTTGCTTGGGATTGACTGGATCTCATAACCGCGGTGACCAGTACCACTGAGTTGGCAACTGAAGTTGTGAGTAAAAAGACACCTTGAACCCGTAGAGACTGTGTTGGCTCGTCCTTACCGGCGTCGCCGCCCAGCGCTTAGGTGCCAACGGCCATTATAACCTTCATCATCCACCCGGGGCCCGCTCAGTCGGTGGGGAGCGACACCATCCCGGCTGCCATAATACCTGCTCCGACGAGGAATTCTACAGCGGCGGCTAATACTGGCCGCATACCACTGGTGGCGTCACGACAAACTCTCCTCAATACCCTACTTCCCCCACCATTTACTGTACGCCTCGGGGCAACGGAACCAGGCAAGGCCAACCCGTGACATCGCCTGACCTGACCCAAAATGACCCGGCAACGAGTAGGTTAACTACCTGCCCCATAGGGCGCTGGAATTGCACACACATCCCATGTTAACTCTATGCGCAGGAGCACATGGGCTATTTTACACTCAGATTTCAGGTCCATGTGGATGAAGCACAGCACAGACTAATCTATTGGATCTGAGTGGTGCACGTCAACGCTGGTACTTCATCCACCCAGCCGCTATAGGGCTCACATTGTTTTTGAGTCCTATCCATGAAATATAGATGACTAAATATGCCTGAATTTGGCACAAGCCATTGAACATGTGAAGTTAGGTGTTGAGTTCCAGTTTTTTTTCATCTAGATATGCTACTACACTGTGACATGTCTGTAATCAGGCTCGGACTGGCCCACCGGGAAATAAGGAAAATCTCTGGTGGGCCCCGCTGCAGGACTAACACTGACGAGAGATGAAAGGCTCAGCCGTGCTCAGAATTGGACTGGCTACCAGAGGAGCCACCAGTAATACCAGGCCTGACTGCGGTTACCTGCACTCTCACCTGAGCTCCATAGTGCAGTCTGGACTGAACTCAGGGTTTGCAGAACTGAACCGTGAGCGCCGCCTGATTCCCCGGCGATAGCGGTTCAGTTCATGTCACAGTTGTGGACAGGTGGGGCTGAACTCCGGAGCTCAGGTGAGAGGTTTGGAGTTCAGCCTGGCCTGTCCGCAGCTGTCATGAACTGAACCGCAATCACTGGGGAATCAGTCGTCGCTCACGGTTCAGTCCTGCAAACTCTGAGTTCAGTCCAGGATGCACTCCAGAGCTCAGGTGAGAGCTCCAAAGTTCAGTTCAGGTAACCGCGGCCAGGACTGGTATTATTGGCGGTTTCTTCGGTAGCCAGTCCGACTCTGGCTGTGCTAGATGACACCTATCCTACAGGGGCAGAGAAGCCAATCTGACCAGCTTCATTATCCCCCAGTCTCACCACCCCCGGTGCCATGAGACTGTGGGTAAGTGAGGATACCATAGCAGCCACATGCTTAAGGGGGTCAGTGATGTTACCATAGCAACCACATGCGGTAGGAGGTCAGTGAGAGTCATTGAGGTTACCATAGCAGCCGCATGCTGTAGGGGGTCAGTGAGGGTCAGTGAGATTACCATGGCAGCCGCATGCTGTAGGGGGTCAGTGAAGTTACCATAGCAGCCGTATGCTGTAGCGGGTCAGTGAGGTTACCAAAGCAACTATATGCTATAGGAGGTCAGTGAGGTTACCATAGAAGCCGCATGCTGTAGCGGGTCAGTAAGGTTACCAAAGCAACCATATGTTGTAGGGGGTCAGTGAGGATACCATAGCAGCTGCATGCTGTAGCGGGTCAGTGAGGTTACAAAGCAACCATATGTTGTAGGGGGTCAGTGAGGATACCATAGCAGTCGCATGCTGTAGGGGGTCAGTAAGGTTACCATAGCAGCCGTATGCTGTAGCGGGTCAGTGAGGTTACCATAGCAGCTGCATGCTGTAGGGGGTCAGTGAAATTACCATAGCAGCCGCATGCTGTAGCGGGTCAGTGAGGTTACCAAAGCAACCATATGCTGTAGGGGGTCAGTGAGGATACCATAGCAGCCGCATGCTGTAGCAGGTCAGTGAGGTTACCATAGCAGCCACATGCTGTAGCGGGTCAGTGAGGTTACAAAGCAACCATATGTTGTAGGGGGTCAGTGAGGATACCATAGCAGTCGCATGCTGTAGGGGGTCAGTAGGGTTACCATAGCAGCCGCATGCTGTAGGGGGTCAGTAAGGTTACCATAGCAGCTGCATGCTGTAGCGGGTCAGTGAGGTTTCCATAACAACTGCATGCTGTAGGGGGTCAGTGAGGTTACCATAGCAGCTGCATGCTGTAGTGGGTCAGTGAGGTTTCCATAACAACTGCATGCTGTAGGGGGTAAGTGAGGTTACCATAGCAGCTGCATGCTGTAGGAGGTCAGTGAGGTTACCATAGCAGCCGCATGCTGTAGCGGGTCAGTGAGGTTACCATAGCAGCCGCATGCTGTAGGGGGTCAGTAAGGTTACCATAGCAGCTGCATGCTGTAGGAGGTCAGTGAGGTTACCATAGCAGCTGCATGCTGTAGCGGGTCAGTGAGGTTTCCATAACAACTGCATGCTGTAGGGGGTCAGTGAGGTTACCATAGCAGCTGCATGCTGTAGCGGGTCAGTGAGGTTTCCATAACAACTGCATGCTGTAGGGGGTCAGTGAGGTTACCATAGCAGCTGCATGCTGTAGGAGGTCAGTGAGGTTACCATAGCAGCCGCATGCTGTAGCGGGTCAGTGAGGTTACCATAGCAGCCGCATGCTGTAGGGGGTCAGTAAGGTTACCATAGCAGCTGCATGCTGTAGGAGGTCAGTGAGGTTACCATAGCAGCCGCATGCTGTGCAGTGTTCCTCGCTCCTCTCTGCTCCTCAGAGTCGGGGCTTCGTGAGGCTGTGATGTGATTGGTGCTGCCTGAACTCCTCTCTTCCCTCTTCTACTAATGTTATCATAGACAGGACACCTTCCTGGAGGTCAGAAATATTGTATGTGAAACTGATATGTGTAATAGAAAAGTGGATCTATATGCATCAATTATAGGAGAGTGGGAACTAGGTTATATAGGGTATATGAGGGGGAGGGGGGACTAGGCTATATAGGCAACATGTGAGGGTGTGGAACTATGCTATATAGGCTATATGTGGGGGAAGGGGGAACTATGCTATGTAGGCTATGTGTGGGAGACTTTCAGTAACGGTGAAGTGCATGGAGCCGCTACAGTCACTGCACAGTGCATATGTCAATCAAAGTGCTGGAGAGTGATCATAGTAAAGTGGGTAGTGCTGTGAGTGGTGCACTGACAGCCGGAGGCTCTAGGGAGAAAATAAGCTCATTTTCTCCCATTAGCCGCATTTTCAGTTCAGTGTAATGCCATTTTACCTGCAGGTTTTCCAAAGTGACAGTTTCCCTTTAAACCCAAATTCTGCTCATGTACCCCCATATCTGCCGGATGGAAGAAGAGAAGGCAGTGGGAAAAAATCTATATCATATGTAATGGTCTCCTTTAATTCTGCATAGCAGAAGCTGGTTTATGGAAAAATAATCCATTTGTTCCATGGCGTAGCGGTATTGACTGGGGTCTGCGGCTCGGTGCATTGTATATCAGGACTGGCCCGTAATGAGTTTTGCCCAGAGTTATCTATGGCGCTTAGTGACTCAGTAGCGTGTCCTTCAATATTTGGCCATTAGAGTGAGGCTCTGCGCTCACCTCTCCCATCGCGCTTTGGATCATACGATCTAATCTCCGCACTTTACTTTGGTTTGCAGCAAATTCCATTACTGCTGAGAGTGTTAAATGTCAATGATATGGGTATCTGACACATTAGCGAGCCGTCCCCGGGCCAGAGAAATGTGTGGAAAGGAATATGTTACACTTGTAATTTCAAGTTGCTTTTTAAATCTTAAAACGGAAAATCGATGTATTCATTGGGGAAGCATAATCTGTGAATTAGTGATGCTGACTTTATGGGAGGGCTCCGGCAGGAGCCGCGCTCTGCTTAATTTGTGCAAAAAGATGAATTGTTTCAATATTACTTGGCAAGTGCGGAGATGGGGCAGTTCCGAGACGTCTGATGCATTCAAGGAGGTGTCAAGTGTTGTCTATGACATCTTCTGACTTTCCGTTCGATAGAAATTTACTTAAGTAATGAAAATGAATGAAATTTGCTGAAAAGCGGCGTAACGACATAGACAGAGCTAGAAAATGGGTATCATGCATTGTGGTAGGGGAAAATATACTGTATAGACATATAAGGATACTGTCATGATCCAGGACCGGTATTCCCCGCTCCAGAGTTTGCCAGACCCGGCCTGGTCATGTCAGGGGTTAACTCCAATCAGCGTCATTCTGGTTTCAGGAGACACTATATCTGGGCGCTGCACCAGCATTCCAGTGCTGGTTATAGTTTTGCTCTGCAGCCTGTGACTGGCTCTGGTGAGATATCCTGTTTTATGTGACTTCTTGTTACCGTGCCCTGACCTTTACCCTCCCCCGTTCGTCCGTCTATCCCAGTCCCTGACTTTCCGCTCCTGTCATTTCTTTACCCATCCTGGTTCAGCTTCCTTCTCGTGTTTGTCTCCTCTCTGGTCTTGTCTTCTGTTCCCTGTGCCCTTTGTGTTCCCCTCTGCATACCTGTTCTACCAGCATCCAACCTCGGTTCTGTTTTCTGACCTGATCTTGATCCTCCCTCTGCAGTGACTTGACTTCCCGGCTAGTCCCTGACTGCTTGACTACTCTATTGCCCCCTGGTGTTTCACCTATGAACTGCCTTCTGAAGTTACTCTGCTGTACTTCAGCTGTCTTTCTGTTACAGTGCTACTTTGACGCTCCGTCACTACTCTGCTGCCACCTAGTGGGGAATACGCTGTACTACTTCTTACCAACCCTTTGTACAGAGTGACAGATACAGTCCGGAATACACAGGTGACTCCATAAAGTGTCCAGATAAATTGTATCAAGCTATGTCCAGAAATATATTGCCATTCACAAGAAAATAGTGCCATATATTCACTATATAAGTAATGCTATACATTGCCCAGATAAATAGTGATAGACTGTCACTAAATAATATGTACCATGTACTGCCAAAACAACCAGTGTCATATAATCATCATAAAAATGTGTCATACATTGCCAAGAGAAACAGTGTCATAAACTACGTAGATAAATAGTCCCATACAGACACCAGATAAGTGCAATACACTGCTCAGATAAATAATATTATACAATGATCAGTGCCAATTATCAGATAAGTGTACCATTCATTGCCCAAATAATTAGTGAAATACAGTCACCAGATAATGTCTAATTACCAGATAAGTGGATGTGTGACATTGCCAAGATAAACAGTGTCATAAACTGCTCAGATATAAAGCCCCAAATACACATCAGATAAGAAGTGTAAGACATTGTTCCAATAAATACTGTCATAAAGTCACCAGTCACTAGATAAGTAGCACCCTATATTGCCTATATAAACAGTTACATACAGTAAACGGAGTAATGCAATAGACTGCTCAGATAAACAATCCCATACAATAACCAGATGAATAATGCCACACAATGATCAGTACGGGGCTAAAATAATTAGTGAAACACAGACATCAGATAATATGTTCCATTCAGTCCAATAACCAGATAAGCTGTATACCAGGGAGGTGAGCTGTATACCCTTGGGAGGGAAGAGAGCTGTATACCCTTGGGGGGAGAGCTTTATACCAGGGAGGGGAGCTGTATACCCTTGGGGGAAGGGAGCTATATGCCCTTGAAGGGACAGCTGTATACCCTTGTGGAGAAGGACAGCTGTATACCTTTGGGGGAGCTATATACAAGGGAGGTGAGCTGTATAGCCTTGGGGGGAGAGCTGTATACCCTTGGAGAAGAGAGTGCTATACCCTTGGGGAGGAGAGCTGTATACCCTTTGGGGGGAGGGGAGCTGTATACCCTTGGGAGAAGGGGAGCTGTATACCCTTGGGGGGAGGGGAGCAATGTAACCTTGTGGGAAGAGAAGCTGTGTACCCTTGGGGAGAAAGAGAGCTGTATACCCTTGGGGGGAAGAGAGCTGTATACCCTTTGGGGGAAGGAGATCTGTATACCTTTGAGGTGGACAGCTGTATACCTTTGGGGCGAGCTATATACCAGGGAGGTAAGCTGTATACTCTTGGGGGAGAGCTATATACCCTTGGGTGGGAAGGAGAGCTGTATACCCTTGAGGTGGATAGCTGTATTCCTTTGAGGGGAGCTATATACCAGGGAGGTGAGCTGTATACCCTTGGGGGAGAGCTATATACCCTTGGGTGGGGAGGAGAGCTGTATACCCTTGAGGTGGGACAGCTATATACCTTTGTGGGGGAGCTATAAACCAGGGAGGTGAGCTTTAAACCTTTGGGGGAGGAGATCTGTATACCTTTGAGATGGACAGCTGTATACCTTTGGGGGGAGCTATATACCAGGGAGGAAAGCTGTATACCCTTGGGGGAGAGCTATATACCCTTGGGTGAGGAGGAGAGCTGTATACCCTTGAGGTGGACAGCTGTATTCCTTTGAGGAAAGCTATATACCAGGGAGGTGAGCTGTATACCCTTGGGGGAGAGCTGTGTATCCTTGGGGGGAGGAGAGCTGTATACCCTTGAGTGGGACAGCTGTATACCTTTGTGGGGGAGCTATACACCAGGGAGGTGAGCTTTAAACCTTTGGGGGGAGAAGAGCTGTATCCCCTTGGGGGGGAGAGCTGTATACCCACAGCAGAGTCGTCCTGCATACACTGAGGAGCTGATCATAATGGGTGTGCTGAGCGTTAGATGTCTAGAAACAGCTAGAATATATATATATATATATATATATATATATATATATATATATATATATATATACTGTATACCAACAGAAAAGAGGGTGGTCGAGGCTTGATAGGTGTCCAAGCCACCGTCATGGATGAAACAAGAAGCATCCAGGAATACATCAGAAAAATGGCACCAAAAGATGAAATGCTGAAGGAGAGCCTAAGACAGCAACAACAACAGTCCGAGAAGGAAGAACAAGAACATGAAGTGCCATGGCAAGACAAGATGCTGCATGGGATGTACCATAGACAGATAATGGAGGTGGCTGACATGGAGAAATCCTACCAATGGCTGGAGAAAGCTGGACTCCAGGACAGCACAGAGGCACTAATCATAGCAGCACAAGAGCAGGCGCGAAGTACCAGATCCATAGAAGCAGGGGTCTACCACACAAGACAAGACCCAAGATGTAGACTATGTAAAGAAACCACGGAAACAATCCAACATTCATATAGTGGCAGGATGAAAAATGCAAGCAGAAACAGTGTACACCGAACGCCACAACCAAGTAGCGGGAATTGTATACAGGAATATTTGTACAGCGTATGGGCTAAGTCCCCCTACGTCCAGGTGGGAGACCCCAGAAAAAGTGGTGGAGAATGAAAGGGCTAAAATCCTGTGGGACTTCAAGATCCATACGGATAACAAGTGGTAGCTAACGAACCAGATATCGTGATAGTAGACAAGGGTCCCTGGTGTTCACACAACATCCATGGATTCTGTAGTACAACCTATGGAATCATAGGTCCCTCCCAGTCAGGCTGCGTTCTGCGATACCCGGTGACTGTAACAAGCGGTGAATGTCTGACGAGCGGTGGCATCAGTATCTCAGTAACGTCACCGCTCATCAAACATTCCGTGTCTCGCCCTGTCCTCTGTGTGACCCAGTGAGAGCGGTGATGAGTGGTAACATTACTGACGTCATCACTGCTCCTCACAGTCGCGGGTATCGCAGAGAGCAGCCTGATTGTTAGTGACTTATGAAAAATCGCTCTCAGAACCAGGCTCCATTGGTTGTACTACAGAATCGGTGGATGTTGTGAGAACATCATGGACAACGTCGGAGCTGCTGGGATAATTTTTTTAATAATAAATTGGTGAACGAGGGATGGTATCTTGTTTTTCTTTCTCTCTTTTTCTATCTTTCAAGTTTTTCATTTCTGGACTACATCGGATTATCTGGACTACTTTGGTCCGAATGGTATAATGCTCGTGGCCAGTGTAGAGGCAGCAAGCGGGAGTAGTGGACCCACTGCACCACAGGGGACCCAGGCCCACCCATTAGTGGAAGGGGCTTGACCAAGCGCCTACCGTGAGGCAGATGCCAGGTTCCACTCCTAGGGCAGTGAACAGGACTGTGCCTGTCCACCTCCAGGACAGGAGACGGACCCAGACACGGACACAGGTGCCGGCAGGCACAGGTGGGACAACTGAGGCAGACAAAAAGATGGGTACAGACAGGTATGGTGGACACAGCAGGGTAGATAGGTATGGGAAGGGAGGTATAGGTAACAGACACAGAAACTATTGGACCTGACAACTATCTAGCAGACTGGAAGACTAAGGACGTTGTACAGGCATCTCCCCTAATGGGAGGGCACCTTAAATACATAGTGACTCTCAACCAAAAATAAAATTTTGTGTCAGCCCTTCAAGAGGACCCTAAACGAATTCCCAGAGAGCCTGTACATAGACCCTGGGAGTAGATTATTATTATTATTTATAATTATAGCGCCATCAATTCCATGGCGCTTTACATGTGAAAGGGGTATACATAATAGGGACAAGTACAATAATCATAAACAATACAAGACACAGACAGGTACAGGAGGAGAGAGGTCCCTGCCCGCGAAGGCTCACAGTCTACAAGGGATAGGTTGAGGATACAGTAGGCTAGAGATGGAGGCAATCAAGCACATGGGTGGCCGCAGAGCTGAGGGGGAAGATGTAACCTGGCGGCAGATACACATGGCTTTTTTTTTTTAATAAATTGGAGAACCATGACTAAAGTTTGAGAGTGTTTTCTAAAATCAATAATTTTTGTGTGTTTTTTTTTTCTTTTCACTTGCGGATTAGTGATAGGGATGTCTGATAGACGCCTCTCCATTACTAAACTTTAGGATTGATGCCAGCTGACAATTCACAGCTGACATCAACCCCGCAAGTATTACCCCGAATTGCTACCACACCATGGCAATTGGGAAGAGCTGGGTAAAGCCCCAGAACTGGATCATCTACTACTATTTTTAGGCTGGGAAGGGCAAAATAACCATGGGCCTTCCCAGTCTGATAATACAAGCCCCCAACTGCCTGCTTTATCTGAGCTCATTATCAAAAATAGGGGGAATCTCAAGTAGTTTTTTTTTTTAAATAATGTATTTATTTATTAGGTTAAACCAGGCTAAATAACCCTTTAGTGTCTCATGAAAGGCAGTAAATGGTGCAAATGTATAATATGTAGAAGGGCAGGACATTAGTTTGCTTTGGATAACTTCTAGTTTGTTTTGCCCCTCCTTTCGCCCCAACACACACATGCAAATTTCCTAGGGGGGTCTGCCAGAAACATGCTCATGTTTCTCATTGACTTCCATTATACTCGGTACTGGAGTTGAGCCCGTCGAGCGTCCGACCTGCTGGATTCGAATACCCAGCATTCCAGCATTTTAGTTCTCGCTCATCACTATTGCCGCTCTGGGAAATCTATGGAAAGCTTCTGCACGTGAAGCAGATTGAATGTGCTGTATATCTGGATTCATAAATGAGGTCCATTCATGGGTAATTGCCCGTTCCAATGGCTCATTTTCTCCGATATGTGCCGATCTAGATGAAATGAAGCAATAATAGGAATATGTTATTTAGACAAACTTCTGTGAGCGGCACAGATTACTCCGAGGCGAATTACCACGAGCGGAGCGCCCCATCCTGCAGATTATCCTGGGCACCGTCCATAACGGCTATTAATGAGGGGAGCTGAGTGGGGGGTCAGGACCCCGTTTACGGCACATGATGAGCATAACTGGAGCTGGCATAAGTGGAAACAAGAGCAAAGACATCAAAAGTTACGAGGGAAGGAGGGGGAACGGCTCAATTTTGGGGACGTTCCAATGAGCGTCAGCAACTTTCCTCAATTAGTCAGCGAATAAGAGATGTTTAGCGCAAAGACCCAGAGAAAAAAGGGTGCAAATTATGTGTTCAATAAAACACTTCACCCAGGCGGAAATTTCACGGAAGAGGGAATCTAATGATGAAATTAATATCACGCCTTTGTAGCTCACAGCGCTAATTAATTACAGTGGTGAGCAAATCACAGCAAGAACACCGCCATTCCTTACAGAAGAGCAAACACATCCGATTCACGGGCCATGCAGACAAGCATATTATTACTGAGAGCCGTCATTAGGAATAATGGAGGGAGATCCCAAAAGGTTTAACCCCTGCACCACAGCACAATGTAACGACTGGAGCGCCCCCTATAGCAGAAGTGGATATGTAGTCTCGAGCCCCCCTATAACAGCAGTCTGGGTGTATAATCTGGAGCCCCCTATAACAGCAGTCTGGATGTGTAGTCTCGAGCCCCCCTATAACAGCAGTCTGGGTGTATAATCTGGAGCCCCCTATAACAGCAGTCTGGATGTGTAATCTGGAGCCCCCCTATAACAGCAGTCTGGATGTGTAATGTGGAGCCCCCCTATAACAGCAGTCTGGATGTGTAATCTGGAGCCCCCCTATAACAGCAGTCTGGATGTGTATATGGAGCCCTCTATAACAGCAGTCTGGATGCGTAGTCTGGAGCCCCCTATAACAGCAGTCTGGATGTGTAATCTGGAGCCCCCTATAACAGCAGTCTGGATGTGTAATCTGGAGCCCCCCTATAACAGCAGTCTGGATGTGTAATGTGAAGCCCCCCTATAACAGCAGTCTGGATGTGTAATCTGGAGCCCCCCTATAACAGCAGTCTGGATGTGTGGTCTGGAGCCCCCTATAACAGCAGTCTGGATGTGTAGTCTGGAGCCCCCTATAACAGCAGTCTGGATGTGTATATGGTGCCCTCTATAACAGCAGTCTAGATGTGTAATCTGGAGCCCCCTATAACAGCAGTCTGGATGTGTAATCTGGAGCCCCCTATAACAGCAGTCTGGATGTGTAGTCTGGAGCCCTCTATAACAGCAGTCTGGATGTGTAGTCTGGAGCCCCCTATAACAGCAGTCTGGATGTGTAGTTTGGAGCCCCCTATAACAGCAGTCTGGATGTGTGGTCTGGAGCCCCCTATAACAGCAGTCTGGATGTGTAGTCTGGAGCCCCCCTATAACAGCAGTCTGGATGTGTGGTCTGGAGCCCCCTATAACAGCAGTCTGGATGTGTGGTCTGGAGCCCCCTATAACAGCAGTCTGGATGTGTAGTCTGGAGCCCCCCTATAACAGCAGTCTGGATGTGTAGTCTGGAGCCCCCCTATAACAGCAGTCTGGATGTGTAGTCTGGAGCCCCCTATAACAGCAGTCTGGATGTGTGGTCTGGAGCCCCCTATAACAGCAGTCTGGATGTGTAGTCTGGAGCCCCCCTATAACAGCAGTCTGGATGTGTAGTCTGGAGCCCCCCTATAACAGCAGTCTGGATGTGTGGTCTGGAGCCCCCTATAACAGCAGTCTGGATGTGTAGTCTGGAGCCCCCTATAACAGCAGTCTGGATGTGTAGTCTGGTGCCCCCCTATAACAGCAGTCTGGATGTGTAGTCTGGAGCCCCCCTATAACAGCAGTCTGGATGTGTAGTCTGGAGCCCCCTATAACAGCAGTCTGGATGTGTAGTCTGGAGCCCCCCTATAACAGCAGTCTGGATGTGTAGTCTGGAGCCCCCCTATAACAGCAGTCTGGATGTGTGGTCTGGAGCCCCCTATAACAGCAGTTTATATACTGGAAATGTCACATGAAGAAGACTATTAAGGATCGCACTTTTCCAGTTCAGTGACCACTGTAGAGGGACGGCGCGGACACACAAACGTTCTTCTTCATTGACGAGCCGTCATCTGCCTGGATATTGTTATTTTCTGCTGGTGACACATCAGAGAGCTCTCCACAATTCTACAATGTGCCATTAATGCTTTGTACAGAAGAGGTCTACATGATTGTGCTTCCTATTCCTGCCACTAGTTGGCACTATAGAATATTGCCTTAGGCCGCCTTCACACATCTGTGTTTCCAGAAGGCGTGGTGTCCGTTTTCACACGCACTGGAGACACGTCCATAGGCATATGCATTAAAATCTCTGTTGATCGTCACAACTCCATGTTTCACAAGTGTCCCTGTGCAAGAATTAAATGCATTCAAGAAATTGTTTTTCATGTCTTAAAAATGTGCTAAGATGATAGATAAATTGATAGATTCATAGATAGATAGATAGATAGATAGATAGATGATACAGCTATTACCATATAAATAAATAATTAAAAGAAAAAACAATTTGGGTCCCCTTTGTATCTGCTAACCAGCAAAGGTAAAGCAGGCAGCTGGGGGCTGATATTATCAGGCTGGGGAGGCCTATGGTTATTGGAATACAGATTTTACAGCTATTAATCAAATAAATAAATAGTTAAAAGAAAAAACAATGTGGTAACCCTTCCATTTTTGATAACCAGACAAAGTAAAGTAGACAGCTGGGGGCTGGTATTATCAGCCTGGGAAGGTTCATGGTTATTGGCCCTTTCCCAGCCTTAAAAAAGCAGCCTGCAGCCGCCCCAGAAGTGGTGCATAAATTGGATACTGCAATTCTGCTGCTTTGCTCGGCTCTTCCTGATTGTCCTGATGCAATGGCAATTGGTGAAATGGTTTTTGGGGTTGATGTACGCTGTGAATTTTCAGTTGGCATCAAGCCCAAGGGTTAGTGATGTAAAAGCATCTTTCAGACACTCCCATTACTAACCTACGGTAGTAAGTAAACTTTTTTAAAAACACACAAAATTAGCTTATTTGAGAAAATACTCCCCAATTTTTCCCTGGTTCACCAATTTATTTGAAAAAAAGTAAAAAGTCATAGACCATAGTCCCGGGATTCCAACTTAACCCACAAATGAAAATCTACAAGACATAAAAAGTGAGAAATGAAAACAAAAAATGTCCCATATTCATCAAATTTGAAAGCAAAGTTCCCTTGTCTGGTGTTGTCCAGCGGTTCTCACAATGTTCCTCGATTACCTAGATCAAAGACTACGGAACCTCACTGCGAGGCTCAGAACAAGGCTCCATAGACTTTGAGCAGCAGCCAGTCCTGACAGCGGTGACGTTAGGAACATCACTGCTCATCACAGTGATTAGCAGGGACATTCCTGATGTCACCGCTCTTCAGTGACACCAGATGTTACAAAGCGCAGCAAGAGTTGGGACAGGCTGCTGCTCAAAGTCTATGGAGCCTTGTTGTGAGCCTCGTTCTGAGACTCAATAGCCTGGATCTACATAATCAAATAACGTCGTGGAAACTGCTGGACTACTTCGGACCTGGGAACTTTGCTTTCGAATAAATTGGTGAACGAGGGACAGTGTCTTGTTTTTGTTTCTTTTTATGTCTTGCAAGTTACCATTTGTGGACTACATCAGATTCCCTAGACTATGGCGGACCTCCATGTGGTTTTCTTTTTTTCAATAAATTGGTGAACCAGGGAAAAAGTTGGGGAGTGTTTTTTTTCCAAATAAGCTATTTTTGTTGTGTTTTTTACTTTTTACTTACAGGTTAGTAATGCAGGCATCTGATAGGCTCCTCTACATTACTATCTCCTGGGCTTAATGCCAGCAGTCAATTCATAGCTGACATGAACCCCAAAAGTATTACCCCATCTGCTGATCGGAAGAGTCAGGTAAAGCACCAGAATTGGCATATCTAATGTGAAGCTACTCTTCTGGGGCAGCTGCGGGCAGCTATTTTTGTTTGGGAAAGGCCAAATAACCATGGGCCCTTCTCAGCCGACTTTCCTAGCCTGATAATACCAGCCTCCAGCTGTCTGTTTTACCTATGCTGGTTATCAAATATGGAGGAACCCCACATCATTTTTTTCTTTTAAGTATTTATTTATTTGATTAATAGCTGTAAAAAAAATTATGTGTATGTGTGAAGGGGGCCTTATATACAGCTGCTTGAAAACTTTTAACCATCGCCTTTTTGATCCTTAACAGCATACCATGTGGCAAGTGAAACAAGTGATAGATCGATAAACAGTAAGAAAAAAAATTCTTTTGATAATTAATAATAATATTTATTCATTTATATAGCGCTATTAATTTCACAGCGCTTTACATACATTGGCAACACTGTCCCCATTGGGGTCACAATCTAAGCTCCTTAGCTGTATGTTTTTGGAGTGTGGGAGGAAACCAGAGTACCCGGAGGAAACCCACGCAAACACGGGGAGAACATACAAACTCCTTGCAGATGGTGTCCTTGGTGGGAATTGAACCCAGGACCCCAGCACTGCAAGACTCCAGTGCTAACCACTGAGCCACCACAAGACTGCAGTGCTAACCACTGAGCCACCACAAGACTGCAGTGCTAACCACTGAGTCACCGTGCCGCATATAATTAATAGCTTTTTTTATGTTAAACACCAATAGCGGCACATTCTGCAGAAACAGCTTTTTTCCATTCAGCCGGTTCCTATTCAGCTTTTACTCTAGTGCCCTGCTAGTCCAGTACAGGCTTACAGTGTCCATATTAGGACTGACTGTGACAACTGATCACTGACTCTGACAACTGACAACTCACAGATGTCAGTTGTCACAAGTCAGGTGTCAGAAGTCAGATATCAGATGCCAATTGTCAGAAGTCAGTTGTCAATTGTCAGAAATCAGTTGTCAGAAGTGAGATGTGAATTGTCACTTGTCAGAAGTCAGTTGTCAGAAGTGAAATGTGAATTGTCACTTGTCAACAGTCAAATATTCCTTGTCAGATGTCAGTTGTCAGAAGTCAGTTGTCAGAAGTCAGTTGTCAGAAGTCAGATGTCACTTGTCAGAAGTCACTTGTCAGAAGTCACTTGTCAGAAGTCACTTGTCACTTGTCAGAAGTCACTTGTCAGTTGTCAGAAGTCACTTGTCAGTTGTCAGAAGTCACTTGTCAGAAGTCACTTGTCAGTTGTCAGAAGTCACTTGTCAGTTGTCAGAAGTCACTTGTCACTTGTCAGAAGTCACTTATCAGAAGTCACTTGTCAGTTATCAGAAGTCACTTGTCACTTGTCAGACGTCACTTGTCAGAAGTCACTTATCAGAAGTCACTTGTCAGTTGTCAGAAGTCACTTGTCAGATGTCACTTGTTAGATGTCAGAAATCAGATGTCACTTGTCAGAAGTCAATTGCCAGAAGTCACTTGTCAGTTGTCAGAAGTCAGTTGTCAGAAGTCAATTTTCACTTGTCAGAAGTCAGTTGTCGGAAGTCAAATATCAATTGTCACTTATCAGTTGTCAGAAGTGAGATGTGAATTGTCACTTGTCAGAAGTCAGTTGTCAGAAGTGAAATGTGAATTGTCACTTGTCAACAGTCAAATATTCCTTGTCAGATGTCAGTTGTCAGAAGTCAGATGTCACTTGTCAGAAGTCACTTGTCAGAAGTCACTTGTCAGATGTCAGAAGTCACTTGTCACTTGTCAGATGTCAGAAGTCACTTGTCACTTGTCAGAAGTCCCTTGTCAGAAGTCACTTGTCAGTTGTCAGATGTCACTTGTCAGATGTCAGAAAGCAGATGTCACTTGTCAGAAGTCAATTGCCAGAAGTCACTTGTCAGTTGTCAGAAGTCAGTTGTCAGGAGTCAGTTGTCAGATGTCAGTTGTCAGAAGTCAGAAGTCACTTGTCAGATGTCAGAAATCAGATGTCAATTTTCACTTGTCAGAAGTCAGTTGTCGGAAGTCAAATATCAATTGTCACTTATCAGTTGTCACTTGTCAGAGTCAGTGATCAGTTGTCAGAGTCAGTTGTCAGGGCATTTCTAATGTTTGACACTGACATATGATCATGTCCTAAAATGGACACTGTACAGGCTTAAAAATATATCAATATCACAAAATCTACAGTAAATAAAGTTGTATCCAATAAGTATTTATTATTTATGTCACGTTTTATTTAATTTGTTTTAGTCTTTTGTTTAATAATTGCTTCTTCCGATGTCAGCTATACATTGTAACCAATCATCACGTTTCCATTATTCAGGGTTCTGGAGACATTAACGACTTGGCTGAACAGACTTCTTTCTATTCCTTGGTATTTCATCCTCTTTCTCCCTCGTAGAGAACTTATGGCAGATTCACCCGGTCTTGATGTCACGGTGACTAATTTTTGAGGCTTAATTGCCTACGATATAGACAGGCAAGGGGTTAATGAGCTTCTCTGCTGTCTGAACACTTCCAATCAGCCGCCATTAATGAGCTGACTAAGAGCCCTACCTGACCTGCACCTTCATGTCGGTTATGGCGGAGAAGTGTCCCTGAAGAGCTGTGAATACAGGACGGTTATAAAAGCCCGGAGAGACACCAAATCCCTAAAGAAGGGCTCAGCCTACATTTTATATATCTACTTCCATTTCTGGCACAAAAGTCCCAAAATCTTAATTATAGAGAGCGAACACTTATATTCACCGGATAATGACTCTTTATACGGAGCCCAGAGAAGATCATTGATTTCCTAAAACTTTTTGCAAAAATTAGTTTGAAAAGAAATGGGAGGTGAAAAGAGTTTTCTTATTCTTTCAGCCTTAGTCTAGACAAAAGAGATGATCCGGAACATGATGAGTTGTTACAGGTGACTCCTGCACTTGGCTTTGTAGATTCGCGCCCTACTAGTGGCCATCCCTGGTACTGAGAAAGACCTCCCTCTAGGACTATCCATTCATGTCTCCTGCAGATCGGCTGTACTAGTGGCCATGCCTGGTACTGCGAAGGAGCTCCCTCTAGGACTATCCATTCATGTCTCCTGCAGATCGGCTGTACTAGTGGCCATCCCTGGTACTGAGAAAGACCACCCTCTAGGACTATCCATTCATGTCTCCTGCAGATCGGCTGTACTAGTGGCCATGCCTGGTACTGCGAAGGAGCTCCCTCTAGGACTATCCATTCATGTCTCCTGCAGATCGGCTGTACTAGTGGCCATGCCTGGTACTGCGAAGGAGCTCCCTCTAGGACTATCCATTTATGTCTCCTGCAGATCGGCTGTACTAGTGGCCATGCCTGGTACTGCGAAGGAGCTCCCTCTAGGACTATCCATTTATGTCTCCTGCAGATCGGCTGTACTAGTGGCCATGCCTGGTACTGCGAAGGAGCTCCCTCTAGGACTATCCATTCATGTCTCCTGCAGATCGGCTGTACTAGTGGCCATCCCTGGTACTGAGAAAGACCTCCCTCTAGGACTATCCATTCATGTCTCCTGCAGATCGGCTGTACTAGTGGCCATGCCTGGTACTGCGAAGGAGCTCCCTCTAGGACTATCCATTCATGTCTCCTGCAGATCGGCTGTACTAGTGGCCATGCCTGGTACTGCGAAGGAGCTCCCTCTAGGACTATCCATTCATGTCTCCTGCAGATCGGCTGTACTAGTGGCCATGCCTGGTACTGCGAAGGAGCTCCCTCTAGGACTATCCATTCATGTCTCCTGCAGATCGGCTGTACTAGTGGCCATGCCTGGTACTGCGAAGGAGCTCCCTCTAGGACTATCCATTCATGTCGCCTGCAGATCGGCTGTACTAGTGGCCATGCCTGGTACTGCGAAGGAGCTCCCTCTAGGACTATCCATTCATGTCTCCTGCAGATCGGCTGTACTAGCGGCCATGCGTGGTACTGCGAAGGAGCTCCCTCTAGGACTATCCATTCATGTCTCCTGCAGATCGGCTGTACTAGCGGCCATGCGTGGTACTGCGAAGGAGCTCCCTCTAGGACTATCCATTCATGTGTACTGCAGATCGGCTGTACTAGTGGCCATGCGTGGTACTGCAACGCATGCCACTCATTGTGCTGATTGGCAGAGTTTCCAGGTATTAGATCTTCTAGAACTATTCACTTAACAGTTGCCAGACCATTAGACCATGAGCACTGGATCCTTGGGTATCACACTGACTAAACTGAATAAATCGAGATGTAAAGTCAAACGGATCCCTCTGTTATTCACCAGGGACCCCCACAAGGAAATGTAGACTTAACTGTTTGGATCTCCAGCTCATGACCTTTATTCTGCTAGAACCTCCTAGTATGGACAGGTAATTACAGCAGAGGAATGCTTCAGTAAAACAAACACAGCAAGACTTAGATTTGTTTACACAGAGGAGGAGAACTGCCTTTCTAGGCATAAGCTTTCTTTCATCAAAGCATCTTTGGTAGACACTGTCTCCGGTGTCCAGATATGAATATTGAGTTTTGCATAAACCCTACAGCTAGAGGAGATATATTTTCAGCGCCGTGGCAAAATGGCTAATGCAATGCACCTTTTTACCTAAGTGTTAGACCTGAGCATCAGTCCCAAATTAATACGAAGCAGATGGATGATAATACACATATCATGTTTCATCTGTATAGAAACATAAAATCGTGATAAGAAACATGACCACAATGTCTTCCACCTGGAGCAAAGATATCTTGTAATTTGGGGATCTCCTAAAATTCTAAAAGGTGGAGCAAATCCCACAAACAGCTCCCACATGAGATCACCAAGGGGGTCTATGTGGGAGTGACTGGGCGTTAATAAATACACAGTAATATACCTTCCTGGCATTGAATAAGGAATCAATTCCAACTTGTTAACATAAGTTTGAATTGATTCCTAGTTCAATGCTAGGAAGGAACATTGGTGTGTAGAGATTGCTCCATGTTTTATTGGAGTCCTTCCCTCCATAAATCTCAAGCCATTGCAGTGATATCTTGTTTAGTAATTTTCTTTTATTTATCCCTTTTAATTTATGTAATTGTGTATGCTGTATTGTTTTGTTCCCCTTTGTAGCATCTTTTGTGTATTACTATAAACACTGCCTATTTTGGGATGAAATATATAAAATGTAATAGTTTTGTTCCTCTTGCTCTAAACTGCATCCCTGAAGCCATGCGTCAGTGTGTTTGTGGGAGGCCGCGGCACCATTACGTACTTGGACCGTCGGTAACATTGTTATGCACGACGGTAATGTAGATATAATCCCCCTACAGATATGAATATATTATATACTTATTATTATAGATAGGGATTTTTGATGCATATGGTTTTAGATTGGTTCTTTGGGAAAAATATAATTTGTTACCAATATACATAAGTCCAGGATGATTGATAATAGGTGCCAGGCTTTCCTCATTTATTCCATCCGTCACTTGGGTAGATCCATTCTATCTTATGTATTTTAATGAATAATAAAGACGTTGTTAATTGAATTACATAACTTGTCTTGCATATATTTTTTGGTGTATTTATAGAGATTTGGGCAATAGAGCCATCCATACTAATAATGTGGTTTTGGTGTTGTCTCAATAGGAAATGTTAAAAAGAAATCAAGCTAGCAAAATTAGCTACTAAAGCACAAATCGCCAGCAACATTAAAATAAATCCCAACATTTTTTTATAAATACATCAGTGCCAAAAGGAAAACAAAGGATGCTATCGGCCCCTTGAAAGATAATAACAGGATAACTATAGAGATCAAAGAAAAGGCTGAGATATTAAACAGGAACTTTTCATTGGCTAAATTCAGCAAGTCAAAAATCAAAGTTCAGAATTTTTAAAAGCAACAATAAATAAAAAAAAAATATATGTTTGGTATAATTGAAGTTGTACAGACTTGAAAAATCATGTTTCTTTGTTGTTTTACCGCCCAATGAGTGGTATAACATTGAAACCCCAAAAAACAATGATGTCAATCTGAGGTGGGTTTTTTGTGTATTTTGTTTTGTTAGTTTTTTCATGAGTTCTCATGGATTCATTTTGTTCTGCCTCGGTTCTAAAATATTTTAGGTAGTATGAACGGTAGGAAATAAAAATGATGGCTCTTGGAAGATGAGGAGGAAAAGATTAAAGCACAACAACAAAAGTTTACTTAATTCCTTGAGGGGTTAAATGCATTTTGGGAAATAAAAGTAACTTTTTTTTTATCTTTTAGTCCGGTACTTTTATTTGTGGTGGGATTTTCAGTAGTTCTGAGACAAACTCTTCCAACCTGTGTTTATATCAGCTATTCTCTTTCACGCTCACCCAGAACACGTACGTACCCTTTGGGATTAGAGGAAAAAAAAAAATGAGTTCACACATAAAACGTCATTATAACAATCTATTTGAAGTGTGACTTGGAACCAAGATCATTCCTGTGATAAAATATGCAGAAATCTCCTGAACCCAGTAAAAAAAATACAGATGGTGAAGAACGTTTGAAATGTAATTCTGCTTATCGTGTAAAAGCCAGTGGAAAAAAAAATAGAGAAAAAAAGAAATTCAATGAGGTTTTTAGCAAGTGCTCGAAAAGAGAAAAAAAAAAAGAACACGCTGTGAGTGGATACGGTATAACGATACACAGCGCAGATGATAGCGGTATGGAGAGATTTCTGTAATTGGGTGCTGACAGCGTATAAAAGTCGCACTTAAAACACAGACCCCAGGTCTACAAAGCTCACATTTATGAACTCCGCAGGTGACCAGTAATATGCTTTTTCTCCTAGGATAGAAATTTTAATATTTGGCAGCAACATTTTATTTTACATTAAACAGAACAAGTGAATTCAGAATTTCTTCTGAAAAAAAAGAAAATATTTAAATAAACCATAATTGTAAATAAAATGTCTAAAGTAATAACAATTGTCAAACCGTTTTTTTATTTTATTTTCTTTTTGTCAGATACGTGATGTTTTTTTTTCTCTTAGTTAATTAGTTAATCTCTGTTAGTCTCCTTGTTAGTCTCCTTTGATCACATGTTGTGAGGAAGCCAATCACATCTGCTCCCCTCCTATATATGCTGGCTAGATCTACTCACCTATGCCAGCTATTGTTTATCTTAGCTGGTCTAGTGAGGTGCTGTGATCCAGACTAACTGGTGGTTGTAGTATTTGTTGCTGAGTGCGGTTGTGGAGTTAACCCTTGTTGCCTTTTGTTGCTTCCTTCCTGCTCTTGCTTTACTCCTGAGTCTCTCTTTGTCTAGTCCAATGTGAGTGCAGTCTGTCAGAGTTTTGGTTTTCCTGTCTCTGTCTTTACCTGTTTGCCATCTTGCCCCTGCCCCGTACCTCCCTGAGGGTAAGGGGGTATTAGAGTAGTATTTCTCAGAAGTATAGTAAGGCACAAGACTCCAGCGTCTTCACCATTAGGAGTAATGCAGAGATGAGGGAATTCCTCACACTCCTGCTCCTTCCTTCCCTGGTAGGAGGGTAGGTATCAGAGTAGTACTGCCCAGGAGCATAGCCAATAATGGGACTCTGGCATCTCCACCATCAGGAGTAACCCTGAGGTTAGGGATAGCTTAGGGTGCCCTAGCATGAGGGACAGCATAGGAACCCCTATCCCCGAGTATCCTAATAGTCATCTTGTGATATTCCCCTTGTAAACTAAAAGTAACATGTAACACCCCTTTAATTTGCCGCCGGGGCAGGGTGTTCGGTAGTTCTCACCTTGATATGACGCAGTGCCTCCACCCGAATCTTGCTAGGAGCTCTAGTGGAATGCAGAAGGGTCTTTGTCTTCTGCTAGGGGTCGACTCGGGAAACCCCTACCCACGCTCCGTACACACTCACAATAACTGAGGTTAGAAATCTTAACAGGTTTATTTGCAGGAGGATGACAATGGTAATTGCAGGGAAAAAACAAATAACAGTGAAACGACAGGTATTGTTATGCAGTATTCTACAAAAATGCAGGAGGGGCTCTTTGTAATAGACCTGAAGGTTAGGGGTAATGCTTCCTCTTTAACCTACACCACACACTCTGCTGACTACTTACAATCTACCAACTAACAGCTGCAGCCTCACAATTGACACAGTCCCAAATTGGGGCCCCAGTTGCCGCGGATGTCGGCGCGCTTGCAGTACGTTGGTGCACTTAAAGTAATGAAGGCAGTATTTCCCCAGGGCTGGTCCTATACAAACTCCCAGTTAGTGCAGTCAAAAGTCCTCTCTAGCAAGGCCTTGTAATTTGCTCCAGCGCACTTCTCAAACTGTAGAACTACAAGTCACAGCAATGTCCCACTCACTTCTGTCTGCAGCAGGTCTGTTCTCTCAGACTTTTCCACACTGGGGCGTCTGGATTCAATGTCTGGGGGAGAGTTGGTACAGCAGGCAAAATCCTTCTTCGGCGTGGTAAACCTGGAAGGCCGCAGCTCCTGCTAATGGTGCCTCCTGTCACTTTCTTAGACAGTCTCTCCTCACACAGAGTTGCAGCTTCCCGCCTCCAAGATGACTCAGCTTCCTTCCCCCCCTCCGTCCTGTTTCCTCCTCCCCCAGATTTGCAAGGCACTTTGGGAATTGTAGTATTCTCCAGTTCAACCAAAGAAGCAGCATCTGTAGAGGTGAATGTGGGTGGAACACTATAGATCGCTCCCAAAGCAGGTGTCACACTCTCCCCCTGGTGAGTCGCTGTAGGCTCCCAAGCACAAAATGAAGACTCACCACCTGGAAGGAAATTTTGTGTTAAAGCATCCTAACACCACAACTAGTTACACCCAAATCACTAACAGGCCACATAGCTGTAGGGGGGAAATAGGGCCACGCATAGTTGGAATAGGGGTGTACTACTCTAGGAACCTCAGTGACTTGCCCCATCTGGTCATATGTCAGCATCATGGGAGGTCTAATGTCCCGTTTTGGACGAGTGTGCACGGCAGGGACAGGGACCCCCTCATCGACCCCTAGCTCTTGACTTTCAGGCTCTATGACAGCAACCTCTTCACTTGGCAGCTCTGCATTTTCTAAACTCTCCCCCGACTGATCGCAACATGGGTTTGGTGCCGGACCACACTCGTCTTGGGACACTTCTTCAGCTGGTTGGTCTGTATGATCTGGAATTACAGAGCCTGGGTCACTTGTCCATCTAAAGCATGGTCCACATTCATCACTGGAATCACTCTCACTACCTTCAGGAGGGACCACAGGATGGGTCGCTTGCGGCGGCCGAAGACTCCTTCGGTGAGATCGGGTGGTTTTATGGGCTTCGGTGCGTTGTGGCGACTGGAATCGGACATTCTGTCCTATAGGTAGCAAATGCTGACGATGATAGGTCTTAACACCCCCCCCCGCCTTTCTCAGGCTTCACTCTGTAGACTGGGATGCCATGCAACTTCTCTACCACCACATAAGGTTCTGAACGCCATCGATCAGAAAGCTTGTGTTTTCCATGGAGGCCCAACTGACGGATGAGGACCCTATCTCCAGGTTGCAGGACTTGGTCCCGGACTCTGCGGTCGTAGTACATTTTGTTTCGCCTCCCGGATCGACCAGAGGCCTCATCAGCCAACTTGTAGGCCTCCTTTAATTGTTCCTTCAGCTGTGACACATACTTCAGGTAGTTCTTCCCAGATGAATTGCCAGGGGACACTCCAAAACTAATATCCACAGGTAGTCTGGCTTCCCTTCCAAACATGAGGAAGTAGGGCGAGTACCCTGTTGACTCATTTTTGGTGCAGTTGTAGGCGTGAACTAATTGACTTATGTGTCGACTCCACCTTCCTTTCTGTTTTGAATCCAAAGTGCCCAGCATGTTAAGAAGGGTACGGTTGAATCTTTCAGGCTGAGGGTCTCCTTGCGGATGAAATGGTGTGGTCCTGGACTTCTTGATCCCACAAACCTCACACAACTCCTTAATTAGCCGACTCTCAAAATCTCTCCCTTGGTCAGAATGGATGCGTGCTGGCAGCCCATAATGCACAAAGAATTTCTCCCACAAGGTTTTAGCCACAGTGGTTGCCTTCTGATCTCTAGTGGTGTAAGCTTGAGCATATCTTGTGAAATGATCAGTGACCACTAGAACGTTGCTGACGTTTCCTTCATCAGGCTCAATGGAAAGGAAGTCGATACACACTAAATCAAGGGGGCCATCACTGGTTATGTTGACAAGGGGGGCGGACCGAGAAGGTAAGGTTTTCCTTAGGATACACCGCTTACAAGATTTACAGTATTGTTCAATGTCAGCTTCCATCTTTGGCCAATAGAACCGATCTGCTATGAGGCATCATGCAGTGCCCTTATGACCATCTCACGGAACTGAGCAGGAAGCACCAACTGGACACGAACTTCTCGATTTTGGCGTTTGACCTCGCGGTGCAGCAATCCATTTTTCACCACCAGAAAGTCTAACTGTCGGGTCAAGAGAACAGACTCTTGTGTCTTCAGAGCATTCCTCTCAGGCTTTTGGCCCCTTTTCACCCACCATCGAACAACTCCCACAGAAGGATCTTCCTGTTGAGCCTTTTCAATCTGGTTTTGAGTCAGTTGAGGCAGGGAGCCGGCATCAACGTTGGTCAGTTGACAGAACAATAGTGGAAGAGCTTCCTCTGGAGCCCCTAAGAAGGTAGCACAGCCCCCTGATTGAGCAATCCTTCCTTGATGTCGATGACACATAGCTTTCACCTCTGGGGCTGGAACCTCAATCCAGGCTTCCTCTTCTTCATTCACCATCTGCCTGGGCAGGCGGGACAGAGCATCTGCATCGATGTTGGTGGCACCAGGTCGGTACTTCAGGCTGAAATCATATATAGCTAGCGCGGCGAGCCATCTATGGCCAGTAGCATCCAGCTTTGCTGTAGTCCTCACATAGGTCAGTGGATTGTTGTCAGTATGAACTTGGAAATGCACTCCATAGAGGTGGTCATGCAGCTTGTCCACCACAGCCCATTTCAAGGCCAAGAACTCCAGTTTATGTGCTGGGTAATTGCGCTCACTTGGAAAAAAACCACGACTGATGTAGTAGACTGGCCGCAGGACGCCATAGTGCTCCTGGTATAAGACTGCTCCAAGTCCATCAAAAGAAGCATCCACATGAAGTACGTATGGCTTGTTGGGGTCTGCATAGGCCAGTACAGGTGCCTGGGTCAAGCAGTACTTGAGTTTCTCAAAGGCTTCATCACACTCTGATGTCCATCTCTCTCCGAAAGGCTCATTCACCTTGAAGTAGGTTTTTGTTGCAGGTTTCTTGGAGCGAGCTGTCCCTCGAGGTGGGGGATACCCTTGAGTGAGGGCTGTCAATGGCTTTGCGATCTTGGAATATTGTGGCACAAATCTTCTGTAGTACCCGCTGAAACCTAGAAAAGATCTAAGCTCCCCCAATTTGGTGGGTTTGGGCCACTCCATCACAGCTTCTATTTTGGCTGGATCCGTGGAGATTCCTTCTCGGCTGACAATGTGTCCTACATACTTCACAGATTTCTGGCAGAACAGGCACTTGTCGAGGGATAGTTTTAACCCAGCTTCCTCTAGCCGGTCCAACACCTTAAATAACCTCAGGTTGTGCTCTTCCAAGGTGTGGCCAAATACAATCAGATCATCCAGGTAAACCAGGACCTCACGAAAGTTCATGTCTCCCATCACCTTGTCCATACATCTCTGGAAAGTAGCAGGGGCATCGGTCACTCCTTGCGGCATCCGTTGAAACTCATAGAAACCGATAGGGCAAATGAAAGCAGTCTTCTCCTGATCCTCCTTGCTCATGGGTATCTGGTAATATCCACTCCGAAGATCTAACACAGAAAACCACTGGCTTCCCTGCAGGCAATCTAAAGCTTCGTCAATCTTGGGCACAGTATACTGATCAGGCACAGTGCGTTTGTTCAGGGTGCGATAATCCACACACATCCTAATAGCTCCATTCTTCTTCCGAGCGATCACTATCGGAGATGCGTATGGGCTGTTGGATTCTATTATGACTCCAGTGTCCAGTAAACCCCGTAAATGCTTTTGAACATCCTCCATATCGGCGGGAGCTAATCGTCGGGATCTTTCTCGAAATGGCTTCTCATCAATCAATCACTCCTCTTGCAAGGCCCAGGTCCCAATCACCCAATGAGAAGGTTCCGGCACGCTTCATCATACCATTTATCACTGACTGCTTTTCCTCCTTCTTCAGATCACTACCTTCAAAACAGAGGTCAAAATGTTCAGGACGTAGTTCCTTCCTTTCCTCTTCCTCTTTCTTCTCATAAGCAGCCAAACAGACAGGATGGATTGTGAGGGCCTGCGAGTATCTATTACCTCCAATTTCGCGACACCACTGAGCAAGAGTACGGAATAGGTTGGCATTTGTCCCTACTATGGCAGGCACTGTTTCCCGGTCTTCATCAGTGTCTGGACAGACTAATGCAATGATGGGAACCTCTCTTTCCACCCCAGCTATAGTCTCTGGGAATCGTAGTGTGACAGCCACGTATCCTTTGTAGGGGTAACTGTTTTCACTCAAACCCCAGACTACAAGTCCAGATAGGGGTTGCAAGGGCACGTCTGGCAAGTATTTTCTGTACCACTTCTCAAAAATGATGGACACTTGTGAACCACTATCCAGTAATACAGTGCATGGCTGCCCATTGATACAGGCCGGTACATGTGGTGCTGGTCCTACGAGACCTTTAGGAAATTGCTCTGACTGGACAGGGTTAGATGGAGCAGTAGAATATACCTCTGATTTTGAAGGGGGGCCAGTATAGGACTCTACTGGCCCCCTTTCCCGTTTCCCGTCTGTCCCTTCTTGTTAGGTGGGGGGGGGTCCCGAGATCTCTTCAAATTCCACCTCTTCGGACACTGGCGAGCCATATGATGGGTGCTCCCACAGACAAAACATTCTTCTGGCTTTGTATCTTCTACCAGACTGTGGTCATCACTTGCCACTTGCAAAGGCGGTCTTTGACTCTTGACAGCTGTCTCAACAATTTGCTTTAGCTGGTCAACCTTCAGAGCCTGGGCAGCTAGAAGTTGGGCAAGCTGTTCCCCTTGCCTCTCAATGACCTTCAAGAACTCTCCCTCTCGATGGCTGGATTCAAGATGTACAGGGGCAGCAGCCACTCGCTGGGTCACTTGTTCTCTGGCGGCCAGGAGAGCTTCCTCTTGTCTGACTTCTTTAAGCAATTGATGGAAAGAACAGGGAATCTGCCCTTTGTCGCAACACCTCAGTCATTGAGCAATAGGATCGTGAGTCAGAGCTCCTCGGAGCACTTGTTCTAAACGACACTGATCAACTTGTTCGGGCCTAAGTCCCCCCTTGGATACGACCCTATGCACCAATTTGTCCAATCGATAAAGATAATCTGACATCTTCTCACCAGAGTTTTGATAGGTGGTGCGGAGTTGATAAAGGAGATCAGTGGCATCCTCTGGGGATCCAAAAGCATCTTCAAGAGCAGTCATGTAATCTTTAGAAGTTGTCTCTGACTGACTTCTCCAAGCAGCCTGCACCACTTCCATAGCAGGCCCCTTCAGACTCTCCACAATTCTCTGCTTCTTCACTGCATCAGTACACTGCCATTCTTCCAGATATTGCAGAGTAACATCCCTCCACGTGTCATACCCTTCTTCACCAGCTGGGACAGGAGTGACACCCGAGAAGGTTCTCAGACGACGGTAGGCCCCTTCAGGTTGTAATTTTCTAAACTGGGTGACTAACTTCTCCATGGCTGCCACTACCACGTCAACCATCATGGTTGTTTCTTCAGATTTGTCCCGAGTAGGAGTGGAAGGTAGACATCGACTAGATCTCCTAGGCTGTGAACTTGCACCCGAAGATGATGTCCCTGCTTCGGACCTCACAGGCCAGGTGATCTTCCAATGTGGTCCATGTTTTAATGGCACAGCTATGACAGATGGAAAGTACCCTTTATCTAGTGTCCCCTCAGTAGTGATTAGAGCCGCTGATAATGGACTCCCTTCATCAGTCCTTCTGTCAACCACTCTGGGATGGACAACTCCATGAACTTGGTTCACAATCTTCAGTACTTCTTCATCCGGTACCTTGGAGAGTTCACCGCATACTGCAAAACTGTGTTCTTCAAGTATACTTCTTTCCCCACACCATGTGGACACCTGTGCTTCAGTTAAAGCCTCCATGTCAGCGATACCTGTCTTGATCGATCTCAGCAGTGCCTCCACTGTAACACCCCTTTAATTTGCCGCCGGGGCAGGGTGTTCGGTAGTTCTCACCTTGATATGACGCAGTGCCTCCACCCGAATCTTGCTAGGAGCTCTAGTGGAATGCAGAAGGGTCTTTGTCTTCTGCTAGGGGTCGACTCGGGAAACCCCTGCCCACGCTCCGTACACACTCACAATAACTGAGGTTAGAAATCTTAACAGGTTTATTTGCAGGAGGATGACAATGGTAATTGCAGGGAAAAAACAAATAACAGTGAAACGACAGGTAGTGTTATGCAGTATTCTACAAAAATGCAGGAGGGGCTCTTTGTAATAGACCTGAAGGTTAGGGGTAATGCTTCCTCTTTAACCTACACCACACACTCTGCTGACTACTTACAATCTACCAACTAACAGCTGCAGCCTCACAATTGACACAGTCCGAAATTGGGGCCCCAGTTGCCGCGGATGTCGGCGCGCTTGCAGTACGTTGGTGCACTTAAAGTAATGAAGGCAGTATTTCCCCAGGGCTGGTCCTATACAAACTCCCAGTTAGTGCAGTCAAAAGTCCTCTCTAGCAAGGCCTTGTAATTTGCTCCAGCGCACTTCTCAAACTGTAGAACTACAAGTCACAGCAATGTCCTCCTCACTTCTGTCTGCAGCAGGTCTGTTCTCTCAGACTATTCCACACTGGGGCGTCTGGATTCAATGTCTGGGAGGGAGTTGGTACAGCAGGCAAAATCCTTCTTCGGCGTGGTAAACCTGGAAGGCCGCAGCTCCTACTAATGGTGCCTCCTGTCCCTTTCTTAGACAGTCTCTCCTCACACAGAGTTGCAGCTTCCCGCCTCCAAGATGACTCAGCTTCCTTCCACCCCTCCGTCCTGTTTCCTCCTCCCCCAGATTTGCAAGGCACTTTGGGAATTGTAGTATTCTCCAGTTCAACCAAAGAAGCAGCATCTGTAGAGGTGAATGTGGGTGGAACACTATAGATCGCTCCCAAAGCAGGTGTCACAAACAGATACTCACCTCCAATACTGGCGCCCTTCCAGAATTGTCAGTGTTGGGTCTTCCAGGGCTTATGTGACTTTATTATGCCGCGAGAACTCTGCAGCCAATCAGCCACGGCTATTGAGCTACCGTGCTCTCACATTTCCACTTGTCCGAGGTTCATCTGAAGGAAATGAGGAAGCAGCAGGTGGCCGATTGCCTGCAGGGTTCACATGGCATAATAATACTATCAAGCGAGCCCTGGAGTCCCTCCACAGACATCAGGAAAACCGTAGCAGTACGGGAGGTGAGAATATTTTATTTTATAAGGGGGACGGGGGACTTTTGCATTTAAAATGAGGCTGCCCAGGTAATGGACAATCCTTTTAAATTAGAAAACATAGTTCCTCTGACTCACTGCACATTTCTATCACTGGCTTCCTTGCTTCTTTTTCCTTTGCGAGATATCATGAGACCATTGCAACCAATATCTGTCTCCTAGTGCTTTCTTCTTCAGACTGAAAGTTACTGCTGCAGTCAACCAGTGACCACTGATTGGCTACAGTGGTCATGTGATGTCCCTTTTAGGAAGAGGAAGCAAGGAGACCAGTGGGGGCCATGCAAAGGAACGATACTGGTCCTGTAGGTGTTTATGTTTTATTGTCGATATTATTTTTTTGTTGTTTTTTTCATTTTAGGATCACAATGAGTCAATATGCAAAATAAAATGTAGTAGTGGACAACCCCTTTAAATAACTTAAAGTCAAAGTGGATGGATTTTATGGGTTTCGTGTTGCTTTTAAACTGCAATAGTGACGATTGTCCATTGTAGGGCGGCACGGTGGCTCAGTGGTTAGCACTTCAGTCTTGTGATGGCTCAGTGGTTAGCACTGCAGTCTTGTGGTGGATTAGTGGTTAGCACTGCCGTCTTGTGGTGGCTCAGTGGTTAGCACTGCAGTCTTGTGGTGGCTCAGTGGTTAGCACTGCAGTCTTGTGGTGGATTAGTGGTTAGCACTGCAGTCTTGTGGTGGCTCAGTGATTAGCACTGCAGTCATGTGGTGGCTCAGTGGTTAGCACCGCAGTCTTGTGGTGGCTCAGTGGTTAGCACTGCAGTCTTGCAACGCTGGGGTCCTGGGTTCAAATCCCACCAAGGACTCTATCTGCAAGGAGTTTGTATGTTCTCCCCGTGTTTGCGTGGGTTTCCTCCGGGTTCTCTGGTTTCCTCCCACACTCCAAAGACATGCAGATAGGGACTCTAGATTGTGAGCCCCAATGGGGACAGTGTCGCCAATGTATGTAAAGCGCTGTGGCATTAATAGCGCTATATAAATGAATAAAATTATTATTATTATCTGTGCAGGGGCCAAGGGTTCTCCGATTTGGGCACGCACCATGATAGCTTGTCGTGGCCTCCTCTCCCCAAAAGCCCTAGTAGTGGTTGATCTGCCCCTGTGACTGCACGAGGGCTTTTATCACCAGGCGTCCACACGAGGATTTATTACTTTTAGAAGGTTCTTTCCTAAATGTCTTACTTTGCAGGTTTCATCTTCTACCATTAAGATATCAAAGTCCCTCTTCCGGCCGGTTACTTCCCGGACGGGGATCACTTATGGAGCTGGTCCGGGGGCTGGATATCAATGGCGGCCTATTCTGGGACAGGGAGGGATTCCCACCGGCTCTTATTGTCTCGAGGTGAGAATTTTACAAAGTTACCATCTGCTGAATAAAGAATTTCATCGGGAACTTTGGTGCTGAGCAAGAGACGCTTTTTTGCATAGAGAAGTTCTCAAAAAGTTTGGAAAGAAGAATCTGGAATAAGGAAATTAATGAGACATCAGTGCTCCGTGTATAGAGAGCACCGGCGGTGACCGCCCCCCGCCCTGACTGACAGCCGCTCAGCATTAGACCAGTGCTGTCAGTCAGTGCAGGGGGCGGTCACTGTCGGCAGTCTCCATATACAGAGCAGTGACTGAATCCACACAGGCGCCGCCCCTGTGACTGCCAGGAGGAAGAAAGTTAATTTCCTCCCGGCAGCGGGTTTAATGTGCTGGCTTAAGCTGCATTATAACCTGCAGATTAACCCCTTATCTGTAAGTTCATAGCATAATATCAGTTCACTCTGTATTAACATGGAGACGTACCACAGTAATGGCAAATCTACTCAATTATGTCTCCATCTTAAAGCAAATGTCATCATAAAATAACCTATTGTTTACATCTGTTTTTTTTATTTTCGTCTTACATGTATCTTTTAATAAATCACTGGCAATGCTTTTTTCACATCAGGATCTTTACTAAAACACTAAATTAGTAATTCTGTAATTTTCAGCAGCAGATAACACAGGATCCACCATTCACACTAGGTGATGTCACAGCTCACCTCCTCCTCCTCCTGTACAATGACGAATAACTCCTCTATATACAGTGGATAACACAGGATCCACCATTCACAATAGGTGATATCACAGCTCACCTCCTCCTCCTGTACAATGAGTGATAACACCTCTATATACAGTGGATAACACAGGATCCACCATTCACAATAGGTGATGTCACAGCTCACCTCCTCCTCCTGTACAATGACTGATAACACCTCTATATACAGGAGATAACACAGGCTCTACCATTCACACTAGGTGATGTCACAGCTCACTTTCTCTTCCTCCTGTACAATGACTGATAACACCTCTATATACAGTGGATAACACATGATCCACCATTCACAATAGGTGATGTCACAGCTCACCTCCTCCTCCTGTACAATGACTGATAACACCTCTATATACAGTGGATAACACAGGATCCACCATTCACAATAGGTGATGTCACAGCTCACCTCCTCCTCCTGTACAATGACTGATAACACCTCTATATACAGGAGATAACACAGGCTCTACCATTCACACTAGGTGATGTCACAGCTCACCTCCTCCTGTACAATGACTGATAACACCTCTATATACAGTGGATAACACATGATCCACCATTCACAATAGATGATGTCACAGCTCACCTCCTCCTGTACAATGACTGATAACACCTCTATATACAGCTGATATCACAGGATCCATCATTCACAATAGGTGAAGAACAGGAAGTAGTGAAAGATAATAAAGCAAAGGGAGAGAAGGGCATTTTAAGAAATGAATAATAATATTATTATTTCAATAGCGCCAACATTTTCTGCAGCGCTGTACAATTCAGAGGGGACAAGTACATACAATAATGACATCACAATGTACCATAGTTTAACAGTCATACGAGTAGTGAGGGTCCGGCTTGCTGCTTACAATCTATAAGGAGTGGCAAAGTAGAAGAGGGGAAGAAAGAGTAAAGGAGAAGGGAGGAAACAAAAGGGCAGGAGCTGGGAGGAAAAGGAGAAAAAGGGAAAATTAAAAGGAAGGAGGGATAGAAAGAAAAGTGACAGAAGAGGAGAAAAATAGAAAATGACTGGAAGTGATGGGACAAAATATTGGAAGGTGATATAACGGAGAAATGGGAAGAAAGTGTATGTGAAGAATAGGGAGGGGGAAGCTGGAAGTAAAAGTGGTGACAGGGAAAGGAACCATGGAGAAGAAGTGGAGGGAAGAAGAAGAAAAAGGACTGGAGAAGAGGGGAAGGAAGAGAGACCAGCGATAATAGGTGAGCAACCATGGAGAAGAAGTCGAGGTAAGAAGAAGAAAAAGGGATAGAAGAAGAGGGGAAGGAAGAAAGAACAGTGATAAGAGGTGAGCAACCATGGAGAAGAAGTGGAGGTAAGAAGAAGAAAAAGGGATAGAAGAAGAGGGGAAGGAAGAAAGAACAGTGATAAGAGGTGAGCAACCATGGAGAAGAAGTGGAGGGAAGAAGAAGAAAAAGGGAGTGTAGAAGAGAGGAAGGAAGAAAGATCAGCAATAAGAGGTGAGCAACCATGGAGAAGAAGTCGAGGTAAGAAGAAGAAAAAGGGATAGAAGAAGAGGGGAAGAAAGAAAGAACAGAGATAATAGGTGAACAACCATGGAGAAGAAGTGGCGGTAAGAAGAGGAAGAAAAAGGGAGAGGAGAAGAGGGGAATGAAGAACGAAGAGCGATAAGAAGTGAGCAACCATGGAGAAGAAGTGGAGGTAAGAAGAGGAAGAAAAAGGGAAAGGAGAAGAGGGGAATGAAGTTAGAGCAGCCTTAAGAGGTGAGCAACCATGGAGAAGAAGTGGAGGTAAGAAGAAGAAAAAGGGAGTGGAGAAGAGGGGAAGGAAGAGAGACCAGCGATAAGAGGTGAGCAGCCATGGAGAAGAAGTGGAGGTAAGAAGAGGAAGAAAAAGGGAGAGGAAAGGAGGGGAATGAAGAGAGAAGAGAGATAAAAGGTGTGCAACCATGGAGAAGAAGTGGAGGTAAGAAGAGGAAGAAAAAGGGAGTGGAGAAGAGGGGAAGGAAGAGAGACCAGCGATAAGAGGTGAGCAACCATGGAAAAGAAGTGGAGGGAAGAAGAAGAAAAAGGGAGTGGAGAAGAGGGGAAGGAAGAAAGAAGAGCGATAAGAGGTGAGCAACCATGGAGAAGTGGAGGGAAGAAGAGGAAGAAAAAGGGAGAGGAGAAAAGGGGAATGAAGAGAGAACAGCCTTAAGGGGTGAGCAACCATGGAGAAGAAGTGGAGGTAAGAAGAAGAAAAAGGTAGTGTAGAAGAGGGGAAGAAAGAAAGATCAGAGATTAGAGGTGAACAACCATGGAGAAGAAGTGGAGGGAAGTAGAAGAAAAAGGGAGTGAAGATGGGGAAGAATAAAAAAGAGAGAAGTAAGGTTCACAATATGGTGACCAAGGAAGAGAAAGAAAGGGAAGAGATTGGAGGAGGAGAGAAAGAAAAGTGTGGAAAATGGAGAAGATGCGAGGAGGGGAATGGAAATTAAATGAAGTAGGAGAAAGAAATGGAAAAACAGAGGTGTGTTGGGCAGGACGAGAAGGATAAGTAAAGTATCCACACCGCCACTTCCGGCCTATTCTAAGTTTTGTGACTTCACGTCTGGTGATTTTGACTCGAGCTCAATAGATCAATATGGGGAAAAGTTACAAAAATTATTATACAAATCCAGTGAATGTCTGAGCACGCCGGCCTTCGTTACCCATTATCTACCTTTTTTTTTAAGTAATCACTAATTCCACATTCCGGAGTTGGAGAAGTTGGATGAGGACTTTTTCCTGTCCGTGGAGGAGGCCATTTTGGATGTGCTCCATTTTGGCCAAACTTTTCACAACTTGATCTATATTTCTCATAAATTTTCGTAGGTTGGAGTCGCTTGAACAGTAATGAAGATATTTTCGGTAGTTTAGAATCATGGCTGTAATTAAGCCTCGGCGTGCATATTAATGACGGTAATCCATTGCGGTGACCTTGTATGAGCGGAGCCCGAGTTGCGTTTATCACGGATGCGGATGTTAAATTACTAACGACGCAGTTAAATCACTCGTTGCATTTTTACTCCGCACATAATTCACATTTTTTGTAGCTTTCTTTCTTTTCCGGTAACAGCTCATTTACAGATAAGCTTTCAAGAGACTCTTTGTCAGGTTGAGCGGCGCTAATCGACCCTACGAGTCCTCGAGAACAGGTTTCAAGTGAAAAAAATGCAAATGTCTCAAAAAATGTTCAATCCAAAGATGCAGAAATCAAGGTTTCAGTTATTATAATGGTAAATTGAAAAATCACAAGAAATGAACAGATACCGGCGGAGGAGAGGGAAGTCGTGGGGGGAAGAAGGTTTGCATCTTCTAAGGACATCGGTGGCCGTCAGCCATGACACGTCAGGATGGAGACACATTTGTAACATTTTACGATTTGTAACATCGTCACCACGGCTCCGCAATCTAAATTCCTTATCTGTCTTCGGAGTGTGGCTTTGTATTTTTTATCAAAAAATTGCCACTTTTTTTAGAAGTCGATGATTTCCTCCTCCAGATCCGGATCAACTTCAAGCGCAACTGACTCTACATTTCTGTGGAGGAAATCTAAGAACCTGGAGAACATACAAAGTCCTGGCAGATGTTGTCCTTGGTGGAAGTTGATCCTGGGATTCCAGCGCTGCAAACCAACAGTGCTAACCACTGAGCTATCGTACTGTGCTAACTAGTGATGAGTGAGTACCAAAAAGCTCGGGTGCTCGAGGCTCGGGCCGAGCATCCCAAGATACTCGTGTACTCGGCCCGAGCACCGAGCCCAATGTTATCCTATGGGAGACCCGAGTATTTTTATGAAATGACCCCCCGGCAGCATGTAGAAACCGTGTGGAATGTCCGTGTGGAATGTCCGTGTGGAATGTCTGTTTGTGTGATGCACAATGTCGTTTATAAATGTCGGCTGACAGCAGACAGAGTCGCGCGCTGAGAATGAACTCGGGTGAACTTCACCGACTTCATCCTCATACCGCGGCTCTGTCTGTGTGTCAAGTACTGATTAGCGGTCACCTGTGAAGGATTCACCGGTGACCGCTAATCCTCTGAGTGACTGAAGTTTCCTCCCCTCTCTCATACTCACCGATCCCCGATCTCCGGCGCGGCGCTGCACGGCATTCACACTGTTCTGGCGGCTTTTACTATTTTGAAAAAGCCGGCCGCTCATTAAACAATCTCGTATTCCCTGCTTTCCCCGCCCACCGGCGCCTATGATTGGTTGCAGTGAGACACGCCCCCACGCTGAGTGAGGTGTCTCACTGTACCCAATCACAGCAGCCGGTGGGCGTGTCTATACTGTGCAGTGAAATAAATAAATAAATAATTAAAAAAAACGGCATGCGGACGCCCCAATTTTAATACCAGCCAGATAAAGCCATACGGCTGAAGGCTGGTATTCTCAGGATGGGGAGCTCCACATTATGGGGAGCCCCCCAGCCTAACAATATCAGTCAGCAGCCGCCCAGAATTGCCGCATACATTATATGCGACAGTTCTGGGACTGTACCCGGCTCTTCCCGATTTACCCTGGTGCATTGGCAAATCGGGGTAATAAGGAATTAATGGCAGCCCATAGCTGCCACTAAATCCTAGATTAATCATGTCAGGCGTTTCCCCGAGATACCTTCCATGATTAATTTGTAAGTTTCAGTAAATAAACACACACACACGAAAAAATCCTTTATTAGAAATAAAAAACACAAACATATACCCTGGTTCACCAATTTAATCAGCCCCAAAAAGCCCTCCATGTCCGGCGTAATCCAGGATGGTCTAGCGTCGCTTCCAGCTCTGCTGCATGAAGGTGACCGGAGCTGCAGAAGACACCGCCGCTCCTGTCAGCTCCACGCGGCAACTGAAGACAGCCGCGCGATCAGCTGAGCTGTCACTGAGGTTACCCGCGGCCACCGCTGGATACAGCTGATCGCGCTACTCACCTCAGTTGCCGCGTGGAGCTGTCAGGAGCGGCGGTGTCTTCTGCTGCTCCTGTCACCTGCACGTAGCAGAGCTGGATGCGACGCTGGACCATCCTGGATTACGCCGGACATGGAGGGCTTTTTGGGGCTGATTGAGTTGGTGAACCAGGGAATGTGTTTGTGTTTTTTATTTCTAATAAAGGATTTTTTCGGCTGTGTGTGTTTATTTACTGTAATTTACAGATTAATCATGGAAGGTATCTCGGGGAGACGCCTGACATGATTAATCTAGGATTTAGTGGCAGCTATGGGCTGCCATTAACTCCTTATTACCCCGATTTGCCAACGCACCAGGGCAAATCGGGAAGAGCCGGGTACAGTCCCAGAACTGTCGCATATAATGGATGCAGCCATTCAGGGCGGCTGCTGACTGATATTGTTAGGCTGGGGGGCTCCCCATAACGTATAGCTCCCCATCCTGAGAATACCAGCCTCCTGCCGTATGGCTTTATCTGGCTGGTATTAAAATTGGGGGGGAACCGCATCGCCGTTTTTTTTTAATTATTTATTTATTTATTTCAATGCACAGTATAGACACGTCCACCGGCTGCTGTGATTGGGTGCAGTGAAACACCTGTCACTCAGCGTGGGGGCGTGTCTCACTGCAACCAATCATAGGCACCGGTGGGCGGGGAAAGCAGGGAATACGAGATTGATTAATGAGCGGCCGGCTTTTTCAAAATAGTAAAAGCCGCCGGAGCAGTGTGAACGCCATGCAGCGCCGCGCCGGTGATCGGGGATCGGTGAGTATGAGAGAGGGGGTGAAACTTCAGGGACCGCACGCCGTTTTTTTAATTATTTATTTATTTCAATAGTCCTGAGAAGGACTTCTGGTCACACTGTTTGCAGCCCTGCTCCGGAACTAACTATAGAGGGCCGCAAACCTTTCCCTGAAGCAGCAACACTCTCCCTGCACTGACTGTCTGGATAGCTGTGAGCAGAGCACAGCGCGCCCGCCGGTATAAAGGCTCGGTCGCGCTGTGCAGGCCGGCCAATCACTGCAATTCCACAACTAACAGGGCTGTGGCATTGCAGTGGTCTGCCAGCCAATCCCTGCAAGAGGGCTGGCTCTCAAAAGAGCGCCAACATGCAGGGTTGAAGACCACGAGTACAGCACGAGTATCGCGAGATTACTCGGTACCCGCCGAGTAGCCCGAGTACAGTGATACTCGTGCGAGTACCGAGTAGTGACAAGCGTACTCGCTCATCACTAGTGCTAACCACTGAGCCACCGTATAGTGAAAATCACTGCATCATTGTACAATGCTAACGACTGAGCCACCGTACAGTGGAAACGACTGAGACATCGTACAATGCTAACCACTGAGCAACTATACAGTGCTAACCACTGAGCCACCATTAAGTATTAATCACTAAGCCACCGTACAGTGCTAACCACTGTGCCACTTTACAGTGAAAATCACTGAGCTACAATACAGTGCTAACCACTGTGCCACTATACAGTGAAAACCACTGAGCCACAGTACAGTGCTAACCACTCAGCCACTTTACAATGAAAATAACTGCGCTACGATACAGTGCTAACCACTGTGCCAGTGCCACTATACAGTGAAAAACACTGAGCCACCGTACAGTGCTAACCACTGAGCCATCATACAGTGAAAACCACTGAGCCACTGTATAGTGACAACCACTGAAGAACTGTTTAGTGACAACCACTGAGGTACCGTACAGTTCTAACCAATAAGCCATTGTGGTGCCCTTGAGGCTCTGGTTGCCACAAGGTACTGCACCTCAATTAAGGTGCGGTATTCATCTCAGGTAAGGAGGGGGTTAATCACCGGTGTTCCACATTCACACACTACATACAGGCAGCTTAGGAGCCTTTACACAGGGTGGGTTGGCCCAGGGTAGGCAGGAGGGTGGCCATCATGATCATGGGACTTCCCCGGTCACTGAAGCCGGCCACCTGGGGGGTGGGTTCCACTTGGGGTAAATATAGGCACAACACACACACATCAAGAGCAAATCCATCGAGACCATAGTTCTGGCAAGACATCTCAGGAAAACTTAGACTTTACAGGGCCCGGGGCTTGGAGCGGGAGCTCAGCCGGGTACCTAACTGTGGAGGAGGACACCCTAGAAATAGGACTCACTCTCTCCTGCTCTCTTCAAATACCGGTGGTGGCCCCTTACGTGTCTGGGATTGACCGGAGCCCATCACGGCAGTGACCAGTACTACTGGGCTGGCGACTGAAGTTGTGAGTAAACTACACCTTGATCCCGCAGAGACTGTGTCGGCTTGTCCTTACCGGCGCCGCCGCCCAGCGCTTAGGCACCCACCGCCATTACCTTCCCTCTTGCCCCGGCAAGGAATTCTGCAGCGGCGGCTACTACTGGCCACAGCACAGGTGGCGTCACGACAAACTCTCCCAAATACCCCGCTTGGTGCCCTCATCCAGAAACTGGCTGCTTTCTCTAATTTCAGGAGCCCACAGCTGCCTGGTTGGAATCACAATCAATTTCAGAAATAATTGAAGTGAGATACATCATAGTGAGATAGTTGTTCCCTTGAGTTCACAGCTCCTATGCAGCCTATGTGTCTCTATGGTAACAGACTACAAACAAACCCTGCGTGTAGTCAGAGGCTGTGGTCATCTTACAGGTGAGGGCAGATGACCACATATAGTCTCTAACCATGGGGACACATCAGTCTGCATAGGAGCTGCGTACACAAAGTGACTGGACATGTAAGGCTATGTGCCTACGGGACTCTGTATCTGCGGATTTTTCTGCAGCTAAATCCGCAGCATTCCCCCAGAAACTGCACCTTTGCATAAGTGCGGATTTTACGTGGATTTTGTGCGGATTTCGTTGCGGATTTTGCGTTTTTTGACATTCAATTGAATGGGCAAAATCCGCAGGTAAATCCGCAGGAATAATTGACATGCTGCTGATTTTTCCGCAGGGAAATCCACATTATTTCCGCTGCGGAAAAAAGCGCAGCATGGGCACAGCAGTTCCCAAATGCCATAGAAATGACTGGGGAGTAGCTGTGCTGCAGATTTTTGAAAAATCTGCGGAATTTCCGCGAAAAATCCGCGGCAAATTCCGCGCATTTTCCACAGCGTGGGCACATAGCCTTAAGCCAGAACTATTTTCAAAGTTGCTACATTTTATATTTTAGATACAAACGTGCCCGTTCCCTCCCGCAGATAAATCACGGTGCTCGGGCGAGTGAAGAAAGCCGCCATTCTTCTAGTTCCAGCTCTTAGCCGCGCGCTCCCCCTTTAATAACGATAAGCGGAGCGGCGCACGCCTGCGCACGTGCGAGTCTTCTGATTATAAACTGAGGAAAACAGATACATTTTTAATGCGAAATTATAAAGTCATTTTTTTCCCCTTTCACAGGCGGAAAGTAACGACAAAGCTTGCACTTTTGATTTATTGAATAATTACCCTGCTTTCCGCGCGGCCCGTATTATCCAGTAGTTACAGCAGTGAATATTGATAATATTAATCAGCATTAAAATGCGCAGGCCTCATTTACATATTTGCTTTAAGATGTTAGAGGAATGAATGGGTGATTTACATGGCAGGTTCATTAGCTCCCGGAACCGTGCAACCGAAACTCGTTATACTCGTGTTGTTAAAGCTTAAAAATCTGCATCCTCATTAGCAAACGAGGCCCATAAACGAGGGAAGACGAGACCGAGCACCAACTTATGGAGACTTTGAACATGGGCAAGAAAAACATTAAGTAACAAAATAAAAAATCCGGACTCGGGTATTAGGTAAATAGTCATTAAAGGATCACTAAACCTTTAATGCAAGTTACTCTGGTACAAAAGAGCCGCTAATGATATCTCCACAAGGAAAGTCTGGAAAAGTTCTCACCGGGGAGGGAGGATCTCATTACACGCAGGCAACTTCCACGCCATTGATACCGTTAATGAATGTTGCAAAATCTTTTACCTAATCCAAAATGGGTGATGGCCTTGATGAATGGAGATGTCATAACGAACTCATTACCAAACCTCCCTACTAATGATTAACCCATTATGGCGGGATCTGGGCTATCATCTAATATTTGGGCACATTTACCATTCTGCTGCCTGGGAACATTCACTGTCATCGTAACGCCCATACCGACATCCCCGCACTGTCCTGCCGCCCTCCTATGGCATGGATGTTGGCTGTCTTACCTGGCCAGATGTCCTGTAACGCCCATACCGACATCCCCACACTGTCCTCTGCCCCCCTCCTATGGCATGGATGTTGGCTCTCTTACCTGGCCAGATGTCCTGTAACGCCCATACCGATATCCCCGCACTGTCCTGCCCCCCTCCTATGGCATGGATGTTGGCTCTCTTACCTGGCCAGATGTCCTGTAACGCCCATACCGACATCCCCGCACTGTCCTGCACCCCTCCTATGGCATGGATGTTGGCTCTTTTACCTGGCCAGATGTCCTGTAACGCCCATACCGACATCCCCGCACTGTCCTGCCCCCCTCCTATGGCATGGATGTTGGCTCTCTTACCTGGCCAGATGTCCTGTAACGCCCATACCGACATCCCCGCACTGTCCTGCCCCCCTCCTATGGCATGGATGTTGGCTCTCTTACCTGGCCAGATGTCCTGTAACGCCCATACCGATATCCCTGCACTGTCCTGAACCCCTCCTATGGCATGGATGTTGGCTCTCTTACCTGGCCAGATGTCCTGTAACGCCCATACCGATATCCCTGCACTGTCCTGCCCCCCTCCTATGGCATGGATGTTGGCTCTCTTACCTGGCCAGATGTCCTGTAACGCCCATACCGACATCCCCGCACTGTCCTGCCCCCCTCCTATGGCATGGATGTTGGCTCTCTTACCTCGCCAGATGTCCTGTAACGCCCATACCGATATCCCCGCACTGTCCTGCCCCCCTCCTATGGCATGGATGTTGGCTCTCTTACCTGGCGAGATGTCCTGTAACGCCCATACCGATATCCCCGCACTGTTCTGCCCCCCTCCTATGGCATGGATGTTGGCTCTCTTACCTGGCCAGATGTCCTGTAACGCCCATACCGACATCCCCGCACTGTCCTGCCCCCCTCCTATGGCATGGATGTTGGCTCTCTTACCTGGCCAGATGTCCTGTAACGCCCATACCGATATCCCCGCACTGTCCTGCACCCCTCCTATGGCATGGATGTTGGCTCTCTTACCTGGCCAGATGTCCTGTAACGCCCATACCGATATCCCCGCACTGTCCTGCCCCCCCTCCTATGGCATGGATGTTGGCTCTCTTACCTGGCCAGATGTCCTGTAACGCCCATACCGACATCCCCGCACTGTCCTGCACCCCTCCTATGGCATGGATGTTGGCTCTCTTACGCTTCTTTCACAATTCCGTTGTTTTGCATCAGTCACAATCCGTCGCCTTGAGGAATTACGGTATCCTGCTAAATATTTTGCAGGAACCCGTTATTTCCCCATAGTCTTCTATTAGCGACGGATTGTGACTGATGGCCTTGCTTTGCATCTGCCGCGTGCCGAAGCAGTCGTTTACTGACTGACCGTCAGGCAGGAGCAACGCTGAATGTAACGTTTTTTGGAGCGGCAAGAAAACGCACTCCACAGGATTCCGTCGCAATCCGTCAAGAGCTGTAATGGATGTCTATGGTGCTGGATTCTGCCGTAATCCGTCACATGATGGAGTCCAGTGCTGGATTCCGTCATGCTCTACTAAGCATGCCCAGCATGTTTTGCACACCCAATGCGCTGTCCCAAACACAAACGGATCACGACAGATCCGTCATAAAACGGACACACAACGGATGTAACGGACGCGATGGATCAGTTTTTTCACAGGATTTTTATGAACGGAATCTTTTGAAATAACACATCCGTTTTGTCAGTTGACATTTAAAGAACGACGGATCTGTCGTTACGTCGCAACGACGGGCCTCACGGATTTAAAACAACGGAAGTGTGAAAGCAGCCTTACCTGCCCAGAAGTCATGCGGTGGCTGCTCCATTCCTGGTCCATGCTGCTCTCTCACAGAGCTTGTGTACACCTCACAGGCTCCGGGTTCCTCCTGAAGGGTGCACGTGGGACAGCACTTCTTTTCTTAAATGGCCAGCGTACCCTGACCCGGAAGTGCCTCTCAGGTCAGCTGAGAGGTTGCTGGTAGTTAAGGCACCTTCCCCTTAAGGGAGGTGCCTGGGCAACGATTCAGATACATTGCTAGTTTTCAGGTCCTTAGCACTGCTGCTGCTGCTGTCTCCGCTGCTACTGCAGTACTGTGCTGTATTGCTGCTGCTGATCCATGTTTGTGTTTTAGTCTTCTACTGATCTACTGCTGCTGTTATTCCAAGCCTGCCGCTGTTGCTACAAGCTGCCACGCCAGCCGCCTACCATGATACCAGCTATCGAAAAGTATCATAACCGCTGCTGCTGCCGCTTCTCTCCATCCATCCCAGTCGACACCTTGACTCCTGCTGCCGCTGTTACCTATCATCAGAGACTGTCTCTCCCATCCCCTTGGGGCAGCATCAGTCTTCCCGGGTCTCACACCTGCAGCATAACACCCTCACCATCAGAGATTCTGGTGAAAACAGGTGTAATTCCACAGTTAAGCCCATTTGGATTTTCTGTGTGCTGTGGCCCAGTGGGTCCGCTAAATCCCCTGCTCACCCCGCGAGCATAACACAGCCATATTAGTGGGACTAAGGAAGAGGTGATGTCATGGACATGTCCCGCTCTGGTGAGACCTCTGGCGAGTCCGGGATCAGAAGGTCACAACACCTTATTGCTCACAGATTCACTACTTGTTTTTAAGTGAATCTACTTTCTTTTTGTGCCATAGGGGTTAAGGACTCTTTCCTCTCTGGCTATCCTTTGTAGCCTTAATCTCAGGTGCAGCTCTTTTGTGAACACTCCCCTTCGCTATAAAAAGTTACATGTGTTACATCTGATGCTGGTTATAGAATCTTATCCTCAAGCTGACCACTTTGGAAAGAGACAGTCTCTGGAAGAAGCTGAGGAGTCCTGACTATTGCAGCTGTGGTGTTTTGCTGCACTGAAGAAACTTGGAGTGTTTTCCCCTTTGTGTCTTTTTCCTTCTATTTGTCTCCTTTAGCTGGTGTTTTACTATTGTAGTGGTGAGAGTAGTGCTCACTAGCCCGGGTGAGTTAGGGGAAAGGGAGGACCTAGGCACGTGACGGCGATGGGGGGGGAGGACCCATATAGAGACATTAGGGAGCTTTGAGTACAGACTCAGATGAGTTGCAGGAGGCATGTCACCTCTTCCCTCTCCCTATCGCCAAGGCCTTCCTTCTATTCTTCTCCCATTACACAGTAATCGCTGCAAGTCTAGCACCTGTACGCATTGGCATGACAGATGAACAGTAAAGAAGAGGAGTATTTATACACTGGGGAGCGGGGGTTAATTGAATATTCATCCACTGCTCTACTACAGGGTATGAATTTTTGGGAAATTAATGGAATTGGAAAGTCTAATACTCTAACAGGAAGAGTTTGTATTACAAATTCATAGTTTTTATGTCACATGGAGTTTTGCACAAACTTCGCCGTCTCTCGTGGCGGTGTTGAGCGCTGTTCAGATTGCAGATTCTGACACTCCGCCTGATGGTTTCTATGATGCCTGGGATCAGCACACGCAGACTTGGGTGTCAACCTGCTGTGACCTGATTCATAGGCAGGCTAGCAAAGTGTTAATCTCTGTTGGTCTGCTTGCTCCTTTGGTCACCTGTAGTGGGGAGGCCTATCACATCTGTTCCCCTCTTATTTATGCTGGTTGAATACTTCCACCCATGCCAGCTATAGTTTATTCTAGGTTGGTCTATGAGGCGTAGTGTCCCAGACCTACTGGTGAAAGTTGTGCTCATTGCTTGGTACAGTTGTGGAGTTTATCCCTGTTTTGTACTTCCTTCCTGCTCTTGTTTCCTCCTGAACCTCTTATTGTCTTATACCCCTGTGTGTGCGCTGTGTGACAGAGTTCTGGTTTTCTTTTGTCTGCCTTTATCTGTGGGTTTCATCACACTCCTGTCCCGTTTCTCCCTGGGGGAAAGTTGAGGGGTAAATCAGATCAGGACTGGTCAGAAGCAGGGCCAGGAAGGAGACTCAGATCTCTCCACCATCAGAAGTATCCCTGAGGTTAGAGATGGCATTAAGCCCCATAGCTTGAGGGACAGCTTAGAAGCCCCCGGTACCCTGCTATCCCATAGTCATCTTGTTTTTTGGTTGTAACCTGATTGGGTAGAGTTTGTGTACCTCAAAGTGACAGATTGCACGTGTGCTGTCCCTGCTTCATTGTAGGGGAAGTGTCTGGCACAGAAGTATGGCACCATGATGACCATGGGAGTAATGTAGACAGGACTGACAGAAAAGCAGAGAAATGTCTACTTGTACCGGTTTGCAGGTTGGGTTGACCAATATCAGGTCCCCGATTCCTATAATGGCTGACTATAGAAGTAGCTTCCGATCCCAGCTTAGATCTCACTTCTCACCTTGAGGACAAGAAAAGTTTCAACACTTGAAAAAGTTTTGATAATTTTGTTTTGTGCATGAAGCCATCGTCCCTCTCTGTTATCTCCCCTCCGATATCTCCACAACCTTCACTGGCTTTTTGAGAGTAACTCATGTTGTATTTTAGGTTTCCAGGTTCTTTAATGTTTTTCCTACAAATCTATATATTGATCTGATAGAGACCCCGGCATGTGGTGGAGATAGGAGATTCCGCACTTCCTAAAGTTGACTTTGACTAGATTTCCTCGGCTTATATGAAATCCTCTGGGCTGTTTCTCGGCTCTGCGGGGTCACCTTCTCCCCTTCATTCGTGACCTCTCGGCTTTTACATTTATCCTCAGCCATGTAACCTTTCAGAATTCGTCTTTGTAAATCGTCTGTGTCTTTCAACACATTTTCCCTTTTTACAAATTGCTATTTAAGATGTGTAAATGTCTCCGCCGGCTGATCTAATTTTCTATCTTCTGCCCATTCAGGCTCGGAAGCTTTAATCCTCTGCAGAGGCAGATTGTGATGTCAAAGAGTACGATTGCTAAATGCATAACAGCAGGTAGGAGACGTGCCACCGGATCATCTCCCCGGTGCCGGGGCTCCAGAGTTACGGCTGAGAAAGAACATCGGAGAAGACAAAGAAGTTCTGCCATCTGAAATACAGTCATAGACTCACTCCTTCTGTAAAACACAAAACACTGTCTCCAGAAACGCAAATGTATAGACTGAATTGTTCATGTGTCACTATTAATGTGTAAGGGGTGCCACGTTGCATAATCAGGACCAATAGGTCTTTGGTTGGTACCGTGTTTCCCTCAAAATAAGCCTTAGTAGGAATTTTCTGCCTTTTCAGAGTATGCTTAAAATATAAGACCTAACCCGAAAATAAGCCCTAGTCATGGTAATGAAGTGTCCGAGCAGCTAAAAAAATTAAAGAATGCAGCAGGATCCTCATTAAAGAAAGCAGACACCCCCAAAAGAGAGGAGACAGACCCAAAAGGAAGAAGACTGACATCAAAAGAGAGAAGACAGCCCCAATAGAGAGAAGACAGCCCCAAAGAGAGAAGACAGCCCCAAAGGAGAGAAGACAGCCCCCAAGGAGAGAAGACAGCCCCCAAGGAGAGAAGACAGCCCCCAAGGAGAGAAGACAGCCCCCAAGGAGAGAAGACAGCCCTCAAAGAGAGAAGACAGATCCAAAAGAGAGGAGACAGCCCTCAAAGAAATAAGACAGCCCCCAAAAAGAGAAGACAGCCCCAAAAGAGAGGAGACAACCCTCAAGGAGAGAAGACAGCCCCAAAAGAAAGAAGACAGCCAACAAAGAGAGATGACAGCCCTCAAAGAGAGAAGACAGCCCCAAAAGAGAAAAGACAGCTCTCAAAGAGAGAAGATAGTCCCAAAAGAGAGAAGACAGCCCCCAAGGAGAGAGGTCAGCCCTCAAAGAGAGAAGACAGACCCCAAAAAGAGAAGACAGCCCTCAAAGAGAGAAGACAGCCCCAAAAGAAAGAAGATAGCTCTCAAAGAGAGAAGACAGCCCCAAAAGAGAGAAGACAGCACCCAAGGAGAGAAGACAGCCATCAATGAGAGAAGACTGCCCCAAAAGAGAGGAGACAGCCCTGAAAGAGGGAAGACAGCCCTGAAAGAGAAAAGACAGCCCTGAAAGAGAGAAGACAGCCCTGAAAGAAAGAAGAAAGCCCCAAAAGAGAGAAGACAGCCCCAAAAGAGAGAAGACAGCCCAAAAGAGAGAAGACAGCCCCAAAAGAGAGAAGACAGCCCCAATAGAGAGAAGACAGCCCCAAAAGAGAGAAGACAGCCCCAAAGGAGAGAAGACAGCCCCCAAGGAGAGAAGACAGCCCTCAAAGAGAGAAGACAGATCCAAAAGAGAGGAAACAGCCCTCAAAGAAATAAGACAGCCCCCAAAAAGAGAAGACAGCCCCAAAAGAGAGGAGACAACCCTCAAGGAGAGAAGACAGCCCCAAAAGAAAGAAGACAGCCAACAAAGAGAGATGACAGCCCTCAAAGAGAGAAGACAGCCCCAAAAGAGAAAAGACAGCTCTCAAAGAGAGAAGACAGCCCCAAAAGAGAGAAGACAGCACCCAAGGAGAGAAGACAGCACCCAAGGAGAGAAGACAGCCATCAATGAGAGAAGACTGCCCCAAAAGAGAGGAGACAGCCCTGAAAGAGGGAAGACAGCCCTGAAAGAGAAAAGACAGCCCTGAAAGAGAGAAGACAGCCCTGAAAGAAAGAAGAAAGCCCCAAAAGAGAGAAGACAGCCCCAAAAGAGAGAAGACAGCCCAAAAGAGAGAAGACAGCCCCCAAGGAGAGAAGACAGCCCTCAAAGAGAGAAGAAAGCCACCAAAAAGAGAAGAAAGCCCCAAAAGAGAGGAGACAGCCCCAAAAGAGAGAAGACAGCTCCGAAAGAAAGAAGACAGCCCTCAAAGAGAGAAGACAGCCCCAAAAGAAAGATGACAGATTCAAAAGAAAGAAGAAAGATCCCAAAAGAGAGAAGACAGAAACCAAAAGAAAGAAGACAGCTCCAAAAGAGAAAATACAGCTCCAAAAGAGAGAAGACAGCCCCAAAAGAGAGAAGACCGCCCCAAAAGAGAGAATACAGCCTCAAAAGAGAGGAGACAGACCCAGAAGAGAGCAGACAACCCTCAAAGAGAGAAGACAGCTCTCAAAGAGAGCAGTTAGCCCCAAAAGAAAGAAGACAGCCTCAAAAGAGAGAAGACAGACCCAAAAGGGAGAAGACAGAAGCTAAAAGAAAGAATACAAACACAAAAGAAAGAAGACAGCCCCAAAAGAGAGAAGACAGCCCCGAAAGAGCGCAGACTACCTCCAAAAGAGAGAAGACAGCCCCAAAAGAGAGAAGACAGCCTCAAAAGAGAGGAGACAGACCCAGAAGACAGCAGACAACCCTCAAAGAGAGAAGACAGCTCTCAAAGAGAGCAGTTAGCCCCAAAAGAAAGAACACAGCCTCAAAAGAGAGGAGACAGACCCAGAAGAGGGCAGACAACCCTCATAGAGAGAAGACAGCTCTAAAAGAAAGAACACAGACCCCAGAATAGAGAATACAGAAACAAAAAGAAAGAAGACAATCTCAAAAAAGAGAGGACAGCCCCCAAAGAGAAAAGACAATCCTCAAAGAGAGAAGACAGCCCCAAAAGAAGGAAGCCAGCCCCAAAAGAGAGGAGACAGACCCAGAAGAGAGCAGACAGCCCTCAAAGAGAGAAGAGAGCCCTCAATGAGAGAAGATAGCCCCAAAAGAAAGAAGAAAGCCTCAAAAGAGAGAAGACAGACCCAAAAGGGAGAAGACAGAAACAAAAAAAAAGAATACAGACCCAAAAGAAAGAAGACAGCCCAAAAAGAGAGAAGATAGCTCTCAAAGAGAGAAGACAGCCCCAAAAGAGAGAAGACAGCACCCAAGGAGAGAAGACAGCCCCAAAAGAGAGAAGACAGCCCCAAAAGAGAGAAGATAGCTCTCAAAGAGAGAAGACAGCCCCAAAAGAGAGAAGACAGCACCCAAGGAGAGAAGACAGCCATCAATGAGAGAAGACTGCCCCAAAAGAGAGGAGACAGCCCTGAAAGAGAGAAAACAGCCCTGAAAGAGAAAAGACAGCCCTGAAAGAGAGAAGACAGCCCTGAAAGAAAGAAGAAAGCCCCAAAAGAGAGAAGACAGCCCAAAAGAGAGAAGACAGCCCCCAAGGAGAGAAGACAGCCCTCAAAGAGAGAAGAAAGCCACCAAAACGAGAAGACAGCCCTGAAAGAGAGAAGACAGCCCTGAAAGAGAAAAGACAGCCCTGAAAGAGAGAAGACAGCCCTGAAAGAAAGAAGAAAGCCCCAAAAGAGAGAAGACAGCCCAAAAGAGAGAAGACAGCCCCCAAGGAGAGAAGACAGCCCTCAAAGAGAGAAGAAAGCCACCAAAAAGAAAGAAGACAGACCTGCTGTGGATCGCATCGAGGTCCTGCTGTGGAACGCATCGAGGGTCTGCTGACCTGCAGTGACTTATGGAGCCTCATTCTCAGAACAGAGCTTCATAGGAATCGATTGGCGTTGTGGGACATTAAACCATTGGATTCTGTCAGAACTTCCAGGACTTCTTTTTAATTAATAAAATAGAAAATGAGGTAGTGTGGCGGAGTCTTTATTCCCAAGTGGATTATGTCAGAACTTCGAGGATTTTTTTTATTCAATAAATTGGTGAATGAGGGAGTGTGGGGATGTTTTTATTGAAATAAACTCTTTTTTTCATTTGTGTTTTTTTTTTAATTCATAACTTGCCAGGTTAGTAATTAGATTGTCTACTGCCTCTCAATGACTAACCCTGGGCTTGATGCCAGCTGTAAATTCACAGCTGACATCAACCCTACAAGTATTAGCCCTTTTGCTACCGCACCAGGGTAACCAGGAAGCTCTAGAATTGCAGCATCCAATGGATGTGCCACTTCTGGGGCGGCTGTGGGCTGCTATTTTCAGGCTGGGAGGGGCCAAATAATCATGGAACCTCTTAGCCTGATAATACCAGCCCCTAGCTGTCTGCTTTACCTTGGATGATGATTAAAAACAGGAGTGAACCCAAGTTATTATTTTTTCTTTAATGTTCACAGCAGCGTACAGGCAATTTCTGCATGCCATAAAGCTTGCATATGAACAGTACCTCAACTCTGAACTCGGACACAGTCTTTTATAAAAGTCCACATTTTAGTTTGAGACTCAGAGCGCAGACGCCCGGTACTAAACCCAAACTTTAGCGTTCAGGTCCACTCATCCCTACTTAGGATCTAGCAACAGGGTTTTTTTCTCTCTCTTTTTAAGTTTCCTAAAAGCAAAACTAAACAAGAGGGGTGAAAGGGATCAGTGGGGGAAGGGGATCATAAGGGTTGACGTATCAGTACAGTCATGGCCAAAAGTGTTGGCACCCTTGAAACAAAGCTGTTTACCCATAATTTTGGAAAACTACCAATAATTTTGTCCAACCCCTTTTTGGAGTTGTGTCCAATTTGCCTTTTTTTTTTCTCTGTTTATTTTTTGTGTTGTTTCAATACACACATATGAAACAAATATTTGTGTAACAAAATATGTAATTGCAAAAATTTGATGAGAAAAATACTATTTTCTGCAACAAGTTCAAGGGTGGCAACACTTTCAGCCATGGCTTTACCTCCAGATGTTGTACTGCTGTGTATCAGTTGGAGAGGACAATATCATTGCAGCAACACAAACCTCAAATTCAGTGTTTATGAATGAAGATCATAGCGGGAAACTTACTGCAACTTTGTAACCACTATCTTGCTTTATCTGTCCATTACATCAATAGGGTTGTAGTGGGTAAAACATCCACTGAGTGATAAAAATGTCTGACCTAATGACTAGTGACAACGTAGAAGCAAAGAAAGATATTCCTACAATAGTTTGGTTCTTAACTTGATTGAAAATGCTGGAAACGTGAAGAGACCACAGTTCGGAGTGAACCTACAATATATTGATTTATGGTCACTGAATGAGAACACTCTGGTTGAGGAGTGGATACAATTATATCCGATTATGTCAGGGCTTCTTAATATTTTTTTATTGAGTGGTCATTGTCCTTAGAAATACATTTACAAATAACCCAATTGTAACTTAAAATGTGTCCCAGGGCAAGATGAGAGCCAGCACATAAGAATCCGGTTCTGTTACTAAACCAGAGATGGCAGCAAAAGAAAGATCCGTGAAGAAAATCCCCACCCTGAGCGACAATGACACCATATTCCTGCATCTGATCTACACCTCCAAGCAAAACACCACATCACTACTGCATCATACTGCATGCGGTAGTGATGTGGGTTTTTTTCCCAGGACGTGTAGATTGGGTGCAGGAATATGGTGTAAAAATTTCAGCACCAAACCTGCATCTCTTGGCAAAAAACCCGCAGTTTTCTACCAGGAGTTGCACTTCTGTGAACTCAGTGAGAGTTCATTGAGGTCACCTGGGGTCAAGTTACCTGTGATCACAGGTGGAAGACCGAGGGAATCTCCATCTGTGGCCGCAACTAACCTGAGTGATATCACCGCTGATCGCGGCTCAGTCTCTGCCTGAACCTCACAGCGGATGATCATGTTCCATGATCACGCGCTGTGCTTTCAGTACTATAGGAGAGCTGAAATCGTCGTGGGACCTCATGTGGATTACGTTGGACCTGGGTGTTTTGGAGGTTAATAAAGGGGTGAAAGAGCGTGGTTTTTTATCTTTTATTTCAAAAATGGATATTTTTGGCATTTGTGTTTATTTAGTTTTACTTACAGATTAGTAATGGGGGGTATCATATACAGCACCAATACTAATCTAGGGCTTAGTGGAAGCTGTGAGCTGTGATTAACCCCTTATTACCTCGATTTCCACCGCACCAGGGCAATCGGGAAGAGACGGATAAAGTGCTGGGACTGTCGCATTTAATAGATGAGGCAATCCTGGGCAGCTGCAGGTTGCTATTTCTAGGCTGGGGGGGCTCCAAATAACCATGGGTCTCCGCAGCTTGATAATACCAGCCTCCAGCTGATGGGCTTTACCATGGCTGTGTATGAAAATTGGGGGGACCACACGCTGTTTTTTAAAATGACAGGCTATCATTCAGGGTGGGGGCCTGTCTGACTACAACCAATCACAGACGCCAATGGGTATGGAAAGCAGTGAATATGCATGAGCCTAATGCATGGCCCCAGAAGTAAATGGGTGGCTGTGGGAGCAGTTAAAGCCATGCTGGAGGCTCATTAAGTATGAAGCGCTTGCTTTATTATTTTTTCTTTATTTTTGCTGATTTTTTTGGCATTACCCAAGTGCCGGACTGGGATCATTTGCCAGAGTTCCCTGAGAACTCCAGAACCGGGTCTGACACCCGGATACTTTTGGAACTACGTGGATCCAGACTTTTATAGTCCGCCCATCACTACTCAGGAGGTTTATCAAAGGGAAAAGCACCAAAATGATGCTCCAGTCTGTGCCAGAAACATGCCTTCGGTGAGTTTCTTATTTATTAGACACTTTTATGTGTTTTGTTCTTCGTGGATGTGTAGCTTAGTTAAAAATGAATGTGTCTTAAAGGAAAGGGTCATGTCCTTACATGTGAACGGGTGCCAAAATATTAGCTCCTGTCACAAAATAAGCCAACTAATCAGTTACCAAGACTTAGTATAAAGATGCTCTAAACTTATATATAGCAGGAACCACTGAGAAAAATGTGGCACATTATGGGACCGTCTAGCCTAAGATTCCACTGTGTACAAGATACCCAGTAATGATAAATCTTCCACAATGTAGCAAATTAGGAGAGAGATTTATGCAGCTGCTGATAATGAAGTCTATATATAAAGTTGGCTTAAAAGTAAAAGCCTTCTATCACAAGGAGATTTTTTGCAGTCATCGTCAACTGTCATGGCGGCATCAGGATCTGTGGAGACTCCAGATTCTGATACTCTGTCTGCTAACTTCTCTGATGTCAATGATCAGCGCAGGGAGACGCAGGTGTCGACCCACAGACTTAGGCAGGGTAGCAAGAGTCAATCTCAGCTGCACTGCTTGTTAGTCTCCTTTGATCACATGCTGTTGAGAAGCCAATCACGTTAGCTCCCCCCTTATATATGCTGGCTGGACCATTCCATTAATGCCAGCTATAGCTTACCTATATTGGTCTGGTGAGGTGTTGTGATCCAGACTTTTTGGTGGTTGTTGTGCATTATTGCTGTGATCAGTTTGCAGTTTTAACCCTTGTTGCATTTTTGTTGCTGCCTTCCTGCTCTTGCTTTTCTGTTTAGTCTCTTACTGTTTAGTCCTGCCAGTTTGCTGTGTGTCTGAGTTTTGGTTTTCCCCTATCTGTCCTTAACCTGTATATCCATGACATTCCTGTCCCTTCCTTCCCAGGGGGATGGGGGAGTAATAGATAGATCTGGTCAGGAAAATAGTAAGGCATGGGATTCCGGTGTCTCCACCTTCAGGGGTCAGAGATAGCCTAGGGTCCCCAATCCTTGCTGTTTTTTTGTTGCTGCCTTCCTGATCTTACTTTTCTTTATAGCCTCTGACTGTTTATTCCTGGAGAATGGGAGATTGCAGTGTGTCTGAGTTTTGGTTTTCCCCTATCTGACTTAATCTGAGTTTCCATGACATTACTGCCCTTCCATCCCTGGAAGAGGGGGAGGGTAAAAGACTAAATTTGGTCAGGAGAATAGAAAGGCTTGAAATTCCGGTGTCTCCACCTTCAGGGGTAATCTGGGGGTCAGGGATATACTAGGGTCCTCTAGTGGGAGGGACACTATAGGACCCCATGTCCCTTGCTATCCTACAGTCATGTCATGACACCTTCACATAGATTGCTGAACAGAAGGATCTGAGATTGATAGAAAAAATTTATGGGTATGCAAGAGGGAGAAAAAAAAGATAGATAGATAATAGATAGATAGATAGATGGAGGGATAGATAGAGGGATGGATAGATAGATAGATAGATAGAGGGATAGATAGATAGACAATAGATAGATAGATAGAGGGATAGATAGATAGAGGGATAGATAGATAGACAATAGATAGATAGATAGACAATAGATAGATAGATAGAGGGATAGATAGATAGATAGAGGGATAGATAGAGAGATAGATAGATAGAGGGATAGATAGATAGATAGATAATAGATAGATAGATAGAGGGATAGATAGATAGATAGATAGAGGGATAGATAGATAGAGGGATAGATAGATAGATAGATAGATAGAGGGATAGATAGATAGATAGATAGATAGATAGAGGGATAGATAGATAGAGGGAGAGATAGAGGGATAGATAGATAGATAGCTAGATAGATAGATAGAGGGATAGATAGATAGATAGATAGATAGATAATAGATAGATAGATAAATAGATGGATAGATAATAGATAGATGGAGGGATAGATAGATAGAGGGATAGATAGATAGATAGATAGATAGATAGAGGGATAGATAGATAGATAGATAGATAGATAGATAGATAGATAGATAGAGGGATAGATAGAGGGATAGATAGATAGAAAGAGGGATAGATAGATAGATAGATAGAGGGATAGATAGAGGGATAGATAGATAGATAGATAGATAGATAGATAGAGGGATAGATAGATAGAGGGATAGATAGATAGATAGATAGATAGATAGAGGGATAGATAGAGGGATAGATAGATAGATAGATAGATAGAGGGATAGATAGATAGATAGATAGATAGATAGATAGATAGATAGATAGATAGATAGATAGAGGGATAGATAGATAGATAGATAGATAGATAGATAGATAGATAGATAGATAGATAGATAGATAGATAGATAGATAGATCCCGCCCACCATTCCTAGGAGTAAGCAGCATTGAAGATGAGCTCCTGAGTTTTTCATCATTTATACCTTGTAATGAGCGAACAGTAAGACAAAACCTTGAAAAATTCGACTCTGTGGAACAGGAAAGCGAGCTGGACTGAGCTGGACTAAAGATTTTTATGAAAAAAGAGGAAATAGAGGATTTAAAGGACATAAGAAAAAACCTGTTGAAGGACAGATCACATACAACAGGAGGACTCCAAACTGACATCTGACACCCAGAGATCTGCACATCCAAAGGTAGGACCATCCTCCATCCATACCACAACCTACAGACAGTGCTGTAATTACATCTCTGATAAATAAGGATTATTATAAAAATGGAAGATATAAATGTAGAACAAGTAACTGGGCAGAGAGCAGAGCTGGAGACACGGGACACCAGGAGGTCACACACTCTGGAAATCACATACTCTGAAGGGCAGAAAAGCATTCATGCGCAAAAAGCCATGAAACATGCAAAGATTAGAGAAGAGCCAGAGACCCTCTTTTCTGATTTTACCTCTAAAGAGGAAGATAAAAGGAAAACCAATTATTTATTTTTCACAGACCAGCCCTTAGCCTGGCACACCGCTCTGTGTAAACAATATAAGCATACATCCAGGAACGGCATTAATAAGGGCCGGCAGATCAGAATTAGAAACCAAAAAGAAGACGAGACCAACTCACTGACCATAAACGTGTACAATAACGGCATAATCATGGTACAAGGGGCTGAGGAAAACTTACAGAAATTTGAAGACAGCTTTTCTCAAATTAAACTCCAGGCACAAAACTGCAAAGAACAACAAACCCCAGCAGCCACCATCACCTCTACAGAGACCTCCAGAGACAGAACTGCAGCCCCCAACACTTCACACCCTTCACCAGAGACCCTCAGAGACTGTTTATCTCAACTAGAAAGAGACTTTGTACAATTTAAAGAAGAACTTCAAAGAAACCTTGGTGACAGAAATGCAAATGACCAAGTAATGAATGAGATAAGCAAACTGAGATGTGAATATGCAGCAGTGAATATGCATCTGCAGGAAATAAGAGACGAAATGTGTGAACTGCAGCAAGAAAATGCCCGACTGAGACAGGAGATAACAGAGCTGAAGACTCCGGGACACCTGAAACAGGAGGACACCATAGAAACACAGAGGAGTGAAGACAACATGGCCCCCACTGGCCAGGAGGGAGCTATGGTAACTAACACCAGTACAGACACCATGGCCTCCACTGGCCAGGAGGGAGCTATGGTAACTAACACCAGTACAGACACCATGGCCTCCACTGGCCAGGACACTGAGATACCAAATAGCTCCAACAGTATGAATGCTCCTGAAAATAACATAAGTGAACCACAAACCAGAGATATAGAAAAGAGAAGAGAACCAGCCACCAGCAAAATCTCCAGCACAGACCCCCAGCTTCACCCACGTACCCCACCCGTGACCTCACAACGTTTTGATACCATCCTAATAATGGACTCAAATGGGAAATACCTGAAAACATGGCGACTATTTCCAGGAAAAAGGGTCAAAAAAATCCACTGTGCAACTATTGAGCAGGTGACAGCAGTCATCAATAACCCACGGTTCACAAGCCCAAATCATATTTTTATACACACAGGAACAAACAATCTGCCAGCCCAACACCAGCAGATCGCAGGACAACTGACCCAACTAGCAAAGACGGCAAAACTAAAATTCCCAGACAGCAAAATAATTCTATCATCTCTGCTCCCAAGAAATGATGTATCCAGCCAAACTACCCAGAACATCAACACGGACCTGACCACAAGAATCAAGGCTGTGCCCGACGTGATCCTGGCACAACACCCCTCCATAAATCACCAACACCTCTATGACGACAAGCACCTAAACAAACAAGGGGTCAGCCTACTGGCCAAAGAGCTGAAGGACATTATACTAAACAGAGACCCCATGCCTGGACTCAACAACAACCAAAATCCCATGGAAAGACCCCCAACAATAAAAAGACAGGAAACCCCAATTTCATCACAGGAGGCCAGAAACAAAGCCCTTCACCCAACATCGGGCCATCAGAGGAGGAGACCACCATGGAGGGGACCATCAGCCCCACACAGAGACATGCAGGGCAGAGATATGGAAGAGATTAGAACCCTGCTCAGCACATTGTGCAGGAAACTAATGTGACTGGATCTAACATACCTATAAACCAGTCGTAAATCCAGAGTGTCTTACACAGCCGCACTCATTACAAGGTATATACACATGAGGTATATATAGAAAAAAAAAAAATGACCTCATTCACAATCAGCAGCTGGAACATCCAAGGCCTGAGCACCTCGGCCTTTGGATGTAAAACAAATGACCCCGACTTTATTCAAAGACTGAAGAATATAGACATTCAGATCCTCCTGGAAACATGGACCAGAGCTGAAAACGAATCTCTGGTGCCAATCGGATACAGAGAAATCTCTGTCCCTGCCCTTAAAAATAAAAACATCAAACAGGGCCGCTGCTCAGGAGGAATATTGATCTGGTATAAAGAAGAGCTCCACCAGTACATCAAACCAGTGAAGAGAGGAGGCAGCCACATATGGATCAGAATCAGCAGCTCCATCCTCACCTCTCAGTCCGATGTCTACCTCTGCACCACCTATATACCACCACCAGAGTCCCCCTACTTCAATCCAGACAGCTTTGAGATCCTACAAGAAGAAGCCACCCATTATCAGGTCCTGGGCAAAGTTCTGATCTTTGGAGACCTCAATGCAAGAACAGGGAGAGAAAAAGACTTTCTGACCACAGATGGAAACATCTACATATTTGGGGCAGAGAACGACAGTCACGACTCAGAACACTCAGAGAGAAACAGCTATGACAGTACAGTCAACAAAAGTGGCAAAAAGCTCCTGAACTTATGTAAAAGTTTAGGTCTTCATATTCTTAATGGACGTACAAAGGGAGACTCACTGGGAAGATATACACTAGACTCCCATGTAGGAAGGAGTGTAGTAGACTACGCCATTACAGATATGGACCCGGCAAATATTAGCGCCTTCATAGTCACCCCACAAACGCACCTGTCAGACCACAGTCAACTTCTCCTGTACATGAAATCTACAGAGAAACCATCCACACAAAAGCCACAGCAGAGCAGCCTCTACAACCGACCTCCATCCTATAAATGGTCCAAGACGTCAGAAATAAAATATAAAGAGGCTCCCAACAGACCGGAATTACAGGAGATGCTCCACAACTTCTACAGCTACAAGTACAAGTCAAACCCAGAAGGAGTGAATCAAGCTGCAAAAGACCTCAACAAAATATTCCACACCATGGCCAAATTGTCCGACCTCAAACAAGTCAACTACAAGAGGCCAAAAGAAAAGCAGATCAATGGTTGGTTTGACAAAGAGTGTAAAGCCGTTCGAAAGACCCTGAGAACAGCCTCAAACAATAAACACAGAGACCCCAACAACCCAGACCTGAGGGAAGCCTATGACACCATACAAAAGCAGTACAAAACCATCCTCAGGAGGAAGAAGCAGAGCTACATCTCTACCAAACTTAGCCAACTCCAAGACGCCCTCCAAGACAACTCCTTCTGGGAAATATGGAGCCACATGGACACAAAGAGCAAGAAAAAGACTGATACCCATATCCAAAATGGCAACATCTGGCTCCAGTACTTCAGAGACCTCTACAAAGACATCCCAAAAGAAGGACTAAGCCAAGAGCAGGAAAACATAACATCAAAACTAAAGGCAATGGAAGAGAAAATCAAAAACTTCCAAAACCCACTGGACACACCAATTACATTACAGGAAGTTGCAGAGAAAATCACTTCCATAAAGTGTAAAAAATCTAGTGGTCTGGATGGAATCCCCCCAGAGATGTTGAAGTACAGCCCACCAGAAATTCAAGCTGCAATGGTTAAACTGTTCAACATTGTGCTGAGTGCTGGCTACTTCCCTCGTACCTGGAACCAAGGACTCATTACACCGATCCACAAGAGTGGGGACAGGTATGACCCTGCCAACTACAGAGGCATATGTGTCAGCAGTAACTTGGGAAAACTGTTCAACAGCATCCTAAACAAAAGGATCATCAGTTTCCTTACCGAGCACAATGTCCTGAGCAAAAGCCAAGCAGGGTTCGTGCCAAACCACAGCACCACAGACCACATCTACACCCTGCACAGTCTCATTCAGAGCCACGTCCACAATACAAAGCATGGGAAGATATACGCCTGCTTTGTAGACTTTAAAAAGCCCTTTGACTCAGTGTGGCACCCGGGCTTGTTCTTAAAAATGCTGGAAAGCGGAATAGGAGGAAAGACCTACGATGTCATCAAAAGCTCCTACACCGAGAACCTCTGCAGCGTGAGTGTGAACGGTAGAAGAACGGCTTATTTCCAGCAGAGCCGAGGAGTCAGACAGGGCTGCAGCCTAAGTCCAACGCTCTTCAATATTTACATCAATGAGCTGGCTGCTGCTCTGGAATCTTCACCTGCTCCAGGTCTCACACTCCATGACGCCCAGGTGAAATTCTTGCTCTATGCAGATGACCTACTGCTGGTGTCACCAACCGAGAAAGGTCTCCAAGACAACCTACAAATTTTGGAGAAATTCAGCTCCACATGGGCACTACCGATCAATCTAAAGAAAACCAACATCATGGTGTTCCAGAAGAGAAAAAGAAGATTTGACCAGCATCCTTCATTTGTCCTAAACGGCTGCACTCTAACAGGAACAGACAAATACACCTACTTGGGCCTGGAAATTCACCAGTCAGGGAGCTTTAAACAAGCCATAGAGACCCTGAAAAACAAGGCCTGCAAAACCTTTTATGCCATCCGAAGGAAATTGTATCATCTGAAGCCACCAGTGAGGGTCTGGCTAAAAATCTTCGATTCCATCATTGCTCCAATCCTCCTGTACGGCAGCGAAGTCTGGGGCCCTCACACTTACCCAGATTGGTCAAGGTGGGATTCCAGCCCAACAGAAATATTCCACCTGGAATTCTGTAAGCACCTTCTCCAGGTCCATCGAAGCACCTCCAACAGCGCCTGTCGAGCTGAGCTGGGCAGATTCCCTCTACACCTAGCAGCTCTGAAGAGGTCACTATCATTTCAGGCTCACCTACAGAGTAGCAATCCAAGCTCCCATCACCACAAAGCTCTGATACATATACGTGGGCCAGATGAACCAGGACCCCGGGCACAGCTCTCCCAAACCCAACTGGACAAAATAACCAATCACAGCAGCCTGACAAGAACCAGAATCAGGAAAATGGTAGACGAGGGCCAGGAGAGGTATGTCAGTGACTGGAGGACCGACATCAACACCTCACAGAAACTGACCACGTACCAGAGACTACAGAGAGACTACAGACTGGCCCCATATCTGGAGAAACTCCCGGACCCCAGAGACCGCAGGACCCTGAGCCGATATAGACTCAGTGCCCACAGTCTAGCCATCGAATCCGGCCGACACAAGCAGAGCTACAAGCCAAGGGAGGACAGACTGTGCCAACACTGTGACCTGGAGGCCCAGGAGGATGAAACCCACCTCCTGCTACACTGCACCAAGTACTCAGCAGTGAGGGACACTCACTTCAGGAGACTCTCCCATCTCTTCCCGGATTTCAGCTCCATGAAGGAGGAAGAGAAAATATATATCCTGCTGGGGGAAGAAGAGAGCGCAGTGGAGATAGCAGCGCAGTATGTGAGCGAATGTCATAGACTCCGAGAAAGAGAACTATGATAAGTCATGGACTTCCATAGCCCCCCATCCCAGATGTGGCCCCCCAATCCCCACCCTGGATATGTCCCATCCACCGTTACCACAGTCCCCACCGTGGATATGCCCCATCATAAGCCATGGACTTCCATAGCCCCCCATCCTAGAAGTGCCCCCACAGTCCCCACCCTGGATGTGCCCCATCCATCCTTCCTACAGTCCCCACCCACCATCCCCACAGCCCCAGTCCCTAATGTACACCTGCTTTGGCAAAACTAATTTGTATTTGGTCCTGCCAATAAAGCTTATTTGATTTGATTTGATTTGATTTGATAGATAGATAGATAGAGGGATAGATAGATAGAGGGATAGATAGATAGATAGATAGATAGATAGAGGGATAGATAGATAGATAGATAGATAGATAGATAGATAGATAGATGGATAGAGGGATAGATGGATAGAGGGATAGATAGATAGATAGATAGATAGATAGATAGATAGATAGATAGAGGGATAGATAGATAGATAGATAGATAGATAGATAGATAGATAGAGGGATAGATAGATAGATAGATAGATAGATAGATAGATAGATAGATAGATAGAGGGATAGATAGATAGATAGATAGATAGATAGATAGATAGATAGATAGATAGATAGATAGATAGATAGATAGATAGAGGGATAGATAGATAGATAGATAGATAGATAGATAGATAGATAGATAGATAGAGGGATAGATAGATAGATAGATAGATAGAGGGATAGATAGATAGATAGATAGATAGATAGATAGAGGGATAGATAGATAGATAGATAGATAGATAGATAGATAGATAGATAGATAGATAGATAGATAGATAGATAGATAGATAGATAGATGGATAGAGGGATAGATGGATAGATAGATAGATAGATAGATAGATAGATAGATAGATAGATAGAGGGATAGATAGATAGATAGATAGATAGATAGATAGAGGGATAGATAGATAGATAGATAGATAGATGGATAGAGGGATAGATGGATAGAGGGATAGATAGATAGAGGGATAGATAGATAGATAGATAGATAGATAGATAGAGGGATAGAGGGATAGATAGATAGATAGATAGATAGATAGATAGATAGATAGATAGATAGAGGGATAGATAGATAGATAGATAGATAGATAGATAGATAGATAGATGGATAGAGGGATAGATGGATAGAGGGATAGATAGATAGAGGGATAGATAGATAGATAGATAGATAGATAGATGGATAGAGGGATAGATGGATAGAGGGATAGAGGGATAGATAGATAGATAGATAGATAGATAGATAGATAGATAGATAGATAGATAGAGGGATAGATAGATAGATAGATAGATAGATAGATAGAGGGATAGATAGATAGATAGATAGATAGATAGATAGATAGATAGATAGATAGATAGATAGATAGATAGATAGATAGAGGGATAGATAGATAGATAGATAGATAGATAGATAGATAGATAGATAGATAGATAGATAGAGGGATAGATAGATAGATAGATAGATAGAGGGATAGATAGATAGATAGATAGATAGATAGAGGGATAGATAGATAGATAGATAGATAGATAGATAGATAGATGGATAGAGGGATAGATGGATAGATAGATAGATAGATAGATAGATAGATAGATAGAGGGATAGATAGATAGATAGATAGATAGATAGATAGAGGGATAGATAGATAGATAGATGGATAGAGGGATAGATGGATAGAGGGATAGATAGATAGAGGGATAGATAGATAGATAGATAGATAGAGGGATAGAGGGATAGATAGATAGATAGATAGATAGATAGAGGGATAGATAGATAGATAGATAGATAGATAGATAGATAGATAGATGGATAGAGGGATAGATGGATAGAGGGATAGATAGATAGAGGGATAGATAGATAGATAGATAGATAGATGGATAGAGGGATAGATGGATAGAGGGATAGATAGATAGATAGATAGATAGATAGATAGATAGATAGAGGGATGAATAGATAGATAGAGGGATAGATAGATAGATAGATAGATAGATAGATAGATAGATAGATAGATAGATAGAGGGATAGATAGATAGAGGGATAGATAGATAGAGGGATAGATAGATAGATAATAGATAGAGGGATAGATAGATAGATAATAGATAGAGGGATAGATAGATAGATAATAGATAGAGGGATAGATAGAGGGATAGATATATATTTTCCAGCTCTTCAGTAAATCGCCAGCTTAGCCCCACGTCTGACCTCCATCCATATTTCAGCCGCTGTGAAGTTTTCAGACACTAGGCATATATCTGGCTTTCTATTAGCGCTATCAGCGTGGCATTTCATGTACTATAACCTTCAGCTAATCTTACGTGTGCAATAAAGCCCCAATCTCTGCACTAACCTTCCTTTCTTCTTCCTAAAGCCGACAATATGCGAGATCTTCCATAGTAATAAAGCTGCAGCCGATAATCCCTGACTTATAGCAGATACTATTTCCTTCAGATTTCACTCTCAAAACAGAATAATTTGTGGCTTCCAGAGAATGTGGAGAATTAGAATATGTGTATCTGTATCTTATATACAGAACATGCCCAGGTTATACCAGCTGTACATATATAATTATATACAGGAGATACCCAGGTTATACCAGCTGTACATATATAATTATATACAGGAGATACCCAGGTTATACCGGCTGTACATATATAATTATATACAGAACATGCCCAGGTTATACCAGCTGTACATATATAATTATATACAGGAGATACCCAGGTTATACCAGCTGTACATATATAATTATATACAGGAGATGCCCAGGTTATACCGGCTGTACATATATAATTATATACAGGAGATGCCTGGGTTATACCGGCTGTACATATATAATTATATACAGGAGATGCCCAGGTTATACCGGCTGTACATATATAATTATATACAGGAGATGCCCAGGTTATACCGGCTGTACATATATAATTATATACAGGAGATGCCCAGGTTATACCGGCTGTACATATATAATTATATACAGGAGATGCCTGGGTTATACCAGCTGTACATATATAATTATATACAGGAGATGCGTAGGTTATACCGGCTGTACATATATAATTATATACAGGAGATGCCTAGGTTATACCGGCTGTACATATATAATTATATGCAGAACATGCCCAGGTTATACCAGCTGTACATATATAATTATATACAGGAGATGCCCAGGTTATACCGGCTGTACATATATAATTATATACAGGAGATGCCTGGGTTATACCAGCTGTACATATATAATTATATACAGGAGATGCCCAGGTTATACCAGCTGTACATATATAATTATATACAGGAGATGCCTAGGTTATACCGGCTGTACATATATAATTATATACAGAACATGCCCAGGTTATACCAGCTGTACATATATAATTATATACAGGAGATGTCCAGGTTATACCGGCTGTGCATATATAATTATATACAGGAGATGCCCGGGTTATACCAGCTGTACATATATAATTATATACAGGAGATGCCCAGTTTATACCGGCTGTACATATATAATTATATACAGAACATGCCCAGGTTATACCAGCTGTACATATATAATTATATACAGGAGATGCCCAGGTTATACCGGCTGTACATATATAATTATATACAGGAGATGCCCAGGTTATACCGGCTGTACATATATAATTATATACAGGGGATGTCCAGGTTATACCGGCTGTACATATATAATTATATACAGGAGATGCCCAGGTTATACCGGCTGTACATATATAATTATATACAGGAGATGCCCAGGTTATACCGGCTGTACATATATAATTATATACAGGAGATGCCCAGGTTATACCGGCTGTACATATATAATTATATACAGGAGATGCCCAAGTTATACCAGCTGTACATGTATAATTATATACAGGAGATGCCCAGGTTATACCAGCTGTACATATATAATTATATACAGGAGATGCCCAGGTTATACCAGCTGTACATATATAATTATATACAGGAGATGCCCAGGTTATACCGGCTGTACATATATAATTATATACAGGAGATGCCCAGGTTATACCAGCTGTACATATATAATTATATACAGGAGATGCCCGGGTTATACCGGCTGTACATATATAATTATATACAGAACATGCCCAGGTTATACCAGCTGTACATCACTGTACCAACAGAAAATGTGCAATCCGAATTTAAACAAAATTTGACCGGTGCAAAAGTATGGGCACCTCAACATAAAAGTGACATTAATATTTTGTAGACCCTCCTTTTGCAGAAATCACAGCCTCTAGTCGCTTCCTGTAGCTTTTAATGAGTTCCTGGATCCTGGATGAAGGTAGATTTGACCATTCCTGGTTACAAAACAATTCCAGTTCAGTTAAGTTTGATGGTCGCCGAGCATGGACAGCCACTTCACATCATCCCACAGATGTTCAATGATATTCAGGTCTGGGGACTGGGATGGCCATTCCAGAACATTGTAATTGTTCCTCTGCATGAATGCCTGAGTAGATTTGGAGCAGTGTTTTGGATCATTGTCTTGCTGAAATATCCATTCCCTGCGTAACTTCAACTTCGTCACTAATTCGTGCACATTATTGTCAAGAATCTGCTGATACTGAGCTGAATCCATGCGACCCTCAACTTTAACAAGATTCCCGGTGCCGGCATTGGCCACACAGCCCCAAAGCATGATGGAACCTGCACCAAATTTTACTGTGGGTAGCAAGTGCTTTTCTTGGAATGCCGTGTTTTTTTGCCTCCATGCATAACGCCTTTTTGTATGACCAAACAACTCAATCTTTGTTTCATCAGTCCACAGAACCTTCTCCCAAAATGTAACTGGCTTGTCCAAATGTGCTTTTGCATACCTCAGGCGACTCTGTTTGTGGCGTGCTTGCAGAAATGGCTTCTTTCGCATCACTCTCCCATACAGCTTCTCCTTGTGCAGCGTGCGCTGTATTGTTGACTGTATTGTTGTATTGATGCACATTGACACCATCTGCAGCAAGATGATGCTGCAGGTCTTTGGAGGTGGTCTGTGGATTGTCCTTGACTGTTCTCACCATTCTTCTTCTCTGCCTTTCTGATATTTTCTTAGCCTGCCACTTCTGGGCTTAGCAAGAATTGTACCTGTGTTCTTCCATTTCCTTACTATGTTCCACACAGTGGAAACTGACAGTTTAAATCTCTGAGACAACTTTTTGTACCTTCCCCTGAACAGCTATGTTGAATAATCTTTGTTTTCAGATGATTTGAGAGTTGTTTTGAGGATGTCTGAAGCACAACAAAAAACACCCAACAACTACACCACAAGCAAGGGGGGGAAACACCTGGAACACAATAACAACGGTGGGCTCTGGTGCTAGTGAGAGGGTAGATGGGATACCTCCTGCCTTAACCTGGCACTGTACCCTGCACCCCTAACCAGATTCTATACAGACCCCACACCTGTCACCAAGCAGGAATACCTGAAGCCCTAAAAAGTCAGTCCCTACTGTAGACCTAGCTAAGGAGTGGGGTGGGCTGGCTCACTAGGCCCATCACTGCACTAATACAACCAGAGCGTAGGAGAGACAAAACAGGGGAATACAACCAAAAATGGAGAAGATCAAACTTCAGAACGAATCCTCAGCAGCTCCTTCACCAAAGGGGGCCAGCATACAAATGTATTTGTATTATCAGCAAAGCTTGCTGGGAGACCTAGGTATTTAAACACAAGGGGGTGTGGCTACAGAGCAGGTGCAGCTGACCCTACCTGCAGGAGAGCTGCTGTCATAAGAAGTGACCTTAACTGTTTCAGGCCCACAGGAAATGAAACAACATTTACAGCAAATGCAGAGTCCTATATAGAGATGAGAGGTTATATATACAGGTATATATATATTACACATACACAACACCTCAGACATATGGCTGAGATATTTTGCAATGTACCAGCCCTATGGATCTGAGCGTCCCTGCCGGTCGTTCGTTCGGCCTCACATCCATTATATCCCCTGTAAGAGCTGTAATCTGCTGATACAACATCTTGCAGGTCTCGTCTTCGGCTCCTATGTGTGAGATTCACCCTCGGCAGATGCACTGAGTGGATTTACACTCACAAGGATTACTTTCTCCGGCTCAAGAAGCGGCACATTTAATTACAGATGCTCATTATCCGCCTGGTACTTGCAATGTAATTACCTCCTGATAACATATCCTGCTATATATAGGTCTGCATTGGATATTGGTCACCTAAGTGTCATTAGTGCCTTCAGCATCGTGAAGAATGGATTGTCAGCAAAATCTACATGCATTCGTTAAAAAATTGTGCAAATTAGTTAATGCAGTGCAATATAAACCCAGGACTGGATAAAATACTGTGGAGGCATAGGAAAAATTAATTTATGATAGGGAACAAAAAAAAAATAATTGCTAAATAATGCCGCCACACAATGCACAAATAATAGTACCGTATAGTGAACATATCTTAGTTCCATACAATAAATACCTAATAGTGTCATTTCATTGCCATATTATACCAAATCACAGTTATAGCTAAATAGTGCCGCCATATCTAAAAGATACTGCAATATACCATATCAGTTCCATATAAATAATACATAATAGTATTTATGCATGGTTGTATTTTACCAAAGCTATATCCATCATAAATGTTTACATAATAGCGCCATGTAATATAAAAAAAATAGTGGACAAATTGTATCAATATTATAATCTAAAATAGCTAAATAATACCGACAGATCATTCCTGTATCAAAATGAATGTTAAGCAATTGAATATCATGTTATTTTTTGCATTTTATGTACTGATTAATTGCATCATGTATCTTATTAATAATGGTTCTTATATTCTGTAACACAGATCCAAATCTCAATCCATGGGATTTCTCAACTTCATGTAAAACCGTTCAAACCTATAAGGTTTGACTTTATAAGCCATGAAACAACAATAAAAACGATACCGGTTTTGTAGTAATCCGATGTGCCAGTGCTGAGAAATCCAGCATTGAATATGATGCTTGAGTTCCTCAGGGGCGTGTCACTTGCAGCACATGGACACACCCAAGCATAGCACTTCCTGTCTACTTTGCATATAGTTTTAAAGCTTGATATCTCAGCACTGGAACATCAGATTACTACAAGACAGGTGTCGTTTTTATTGTTGTTTCCAGATCTATACAGCCAATATACTAGTTTTAGTAGTAAAATAATCCATGTGCGTTCTCTTCACATCTACATTCAATAAGATCCACTGCTCATTGGTATGAGATAGGCAACGTAAACTGATCCAGATAGCACCTGTGGGACCAGATGTTAAAAATCCTACAAGAGCATAATGAAAATATTGGAGTGAACACACATTAGGACACATTAGCTTTAAAAATATATATAATTGTATGTTGCATTTTCAAACTTGAATGGGATTTCTCACTTTCAGGTAAAACCATTTAAACCTATAAGAACAATTTTGCTACTGAAACTAGTGGCTTGACTTTATAGGCCATGAAACAACTATAAAAATGATACCTGTCTTGTAGCAATCCGATGTGCCAGTGCTGAGAAATCCAGCTTTGAAATTTAATACGGTCTTTAAGTTCCTCAGGGGAGTGTCACTGGCAGCACCTAGACACACCCAAGCATAGCACTTCCTGTCTAATTTGCATATAGTTTTAAAGCTTGATATCTCAGCACTGGAACATCGGATTACTACAAGACAGGTGTTGTTTTTATTGTTATTCCCAGATCTATACAGCCATTATACTAGTTTCAGTAGTAAAATAATCCATGTGGGTTACCTTCACATCTACACTCAATAAGATCCACTGCTCATTGGTATGACATATGCAATGTAAACTGATCCAGATAGCACCTGTGTGACCAGATGTTAAAAATCCTAAAAGAGCATATTGAAAATATTGGAGTCAACACATATTAGGACACATTAGCTTTAAAAATATATATAATTGTATGCTGCATTTTCAAGCTGGAATGGGATTTCTTACTTTCAGGTAAAACCATTTAAACCTATAAGAACAATTTTACTACTGAAACTAGTGGCTTGACTTTATAGGTCATGGAATAACAATAAAAATGATACCTAGCTTGTAGCAATCCGATGTGCCAGTGTTGAGAAATACAGCTTTGAAATTTAATATGGTCTTTGAGTTCCTCAGGGGCGTGTCACTTGCACTTCCTGTCTAATTTGCATATAGTTTTAAAGCTCGATTTCTCAGCATTGGAACATCGGATTACTACAAGACAGGTGTCATTTTTATTGTTGTTCCTGGATCTATACAGCCAATACACTAGTTTCAGTAATAAAGTCATGCACATGGGAGCCCTTCACATCTACATCCACTGCTCATTAGTGGGGCATCTATGTATTTTTTTGGTAATACAAAAAGACAAAAGAATTGGAGCTCTGTTTCAGAAAAAATAAAGATGCTCCTATAAAAATGATGAGAACTTTTGTATCAAATGACGTTAAGTTGTTACAAACTAACGAAGGAAATGAAACGAGATCAGCGCCTCCTGTAATGACATCTCTGGTTATGAAAGATCTCATTGCTGGATGAACCGATTGAAAACCTAGGACTAAATATGAGAGAAGACAATGAGTATAGCCTAGGGACAACTGTCATCAGATATCCCACATGTCCAATTACTCCAAGTGTAAAGACCTCAGCCACCAGATCCATGTTTAAGTATCTCAGCAATTAGTATCCGGGTGTATGCACGTACCTCCACAGAGAGCTCTCCGTGATGCTTCCCAGGTTGTAATCGTACAGCTTTGTCAGAATTAGTATCACCTGCAGGCGAGAAGGAGACAGAGAGGGGAAGACAATCTCAGTTTAGTCTGAAACAATTACTGTCTGGTAAAAGCAAAACGGAGCTGACCCTAGGGGAGCGTTAGCATTTGTTTTAATGGGCGCATAATACAAATGAACAGGACTTATAAAGCTAACACAGAGCGACTGGGATGTTCGCAGGCGCTAAATAACAAGGAGCAGGCGCTTCGCCTCTGCCGGGCAACTGTCAACGCGGAGCCGTTCCGAGCAGAGGTGTCGGATATGAGGCAAAGTTTCCAAAAGCCGGGAGCAAAAGCAAGAGCGCCGGGGCATTATGGGTAGAAGATTACAATAATATGCAAAATAAATGGATGTCATGAATATTAAAAGCGTCTATTAAAGCAACAATGACTAATTGTTAGAGCTGAGCGAAACTCCTCGAGGCTAAACACGTTCCATTCAAAATTACCCAAAATAATTTATTCTCTAGAAACCAAATTACGATTCAATTAGTTTGGATTAAGCAAAATGGCGTCCGGCTATCACCCGTCTTCTTCGGCCCTTCCCTGCATTGGTCCAGTCACCGACTTCTATGGCCCTTCCCTGCATTGGTCCAGTCACCGGCTTCTCAGGCCCTTCCCTGCATTGGTCCAGTCACCGGCTTCTCAGGCCCTTCCCTGCATTGGTCCAGTCACCGACTTCTACGGCCCTTCCCTGCATTGGTCCAGTCACCGGCTTCTCAGGCCCTTCCCTGCATTGGTCCAGTCACCGGCTTCTCCGGCCCTACCCTGCATTGGTCCAGTCACCGGCTTCTCCGGCCCTTCCCTGCATTGGTCCAGTCACCGACTTCTACGGCCCTTCCCTGCATTGGTCCAGTCACCGGCTTCTCAGGCCCTTCCCTGCATTGGTCCAGTCACCGGCTTCTCCGGCCCTACCCTGCATTGGTCCAGTCACCGGCTTCTCCGGCCCTTCCCTGCATTGGTCCAGTCACCAGCTTCTACGGCCCTTTCCTGCATTGGTCCAGTCACCGGCTTCTACGGCATTTCCCTGCATTGGTCCAGTCACCGACTTCTCGGGCCCTTCCCTGCATTGGTCCAGTCACCGGCTTCTCCGGCCCTTCCCTGCATTGGTCCAGGCATCGGCTTCTCCGGCCTTTCCCTGTATTGGTCCAGTCACTGGCTTCAGTGGCCCTTCCTTGCATTGGTCCAGTCACCGACTTCTATGGCCCTTCCCTCCATTGGTTCAGTCAGTGTCTTCTCTGGCCCTTTCTCGCATTGATCTAGTCACTGGCTTCACCAGCCCTTCCCTGTTTTGGTCCAGTCACCATCTTCTCCGACCCTTCCCCGCATTGATCCAGTCACCGGCTTCACCGGCCCTTCCCTGCATTGGTCCAGGCACGTCTTCTCTGGCCCTTCCCTGCATTGGTCCAGGCACGTCTTCTCTGGCCCTTCCCTGCATTGGTTCAGTTACCGGCTTCTCCAGCCCTTCCGTGCACTTGTCCAGTCACTGGCTCCTCCGGCCCTTCCCTGCATTGGTCCAGTCACCATCTTCTCCGACCTTTCCCCGCATTGATCCAGTCACCGGCCCTTCCCTGCATTGGTCCAGTCCCCGTCTTCTCTGGCCCTTCCCTACATTGATCCAGTCACTGTGTTCTCCGGCCCTTCCCTGCATTGGTCCAGTCACCGTCTTCTCTGGCCCTTCCCTACATTGATCCAGTCACTGTGTTCTCTGGCACTTCCCTGCATTGGTCCAGTCACTGTCACTGTATTCTCTGGCACTTCCCTGCATTGGTCCAGTCACTGTGTTCTCTGGCACTTCCCTGCATTGGTCCAGTCACGGTCTAATCCAGCTCTTCCCTGCACTGGGCCAGACACCGGCTTCCCGAAAGGAAGGAAGGAAGAAAAGAAGGAATGAGAAAGGGAAAGAGGAAGAGAAGGAAGGAAAGAAAGAACGAAAAGAACGAAAAGGACGAAAAGAAAGAAAAGAAAAGAAAAAAAGAAAAGAAAAGAAAGAAAGAAAGTAACTTATGAAAGGTTGCTAAAGAGAAGTAGGAAGATGGAAAGGGAAAGGAAAAGAGAAAGGAAAGGATAGAGGAATAAAAAATAAAGGAAACATGGAATGAGACAAATGAAAGGAGACAAAATAAAAGGCAATAAAACAAAGGAGAAAAGGAAAGAAATTGTAAAATAAGGAAATGAAAGAAATGAGAATGGGAGGAAAATGGAAAGGGAAAGGGCAGAGGATAGGCAAGGAAAGGTGAAAAGAGCGGAAACCAAAAAGGAAAGGTGAAAATAAATGAAAGTAAAGGATAAAGAAGAGGAAAGAAGAAAGTGACTAGGGAAGAAGAAAAAATAATGGAAGGAAAAGAAAGAGCCGAGGAAAGTGATAGCAGTGGAGGAGGCTGATTGTCCTGTGCTCCCTGAGCACGTCTCGTATCCTGGCTCTGCTCATCCTCTGCGCCTGCTCTGCTGACTTCTGATACTTTGTATTTGTATATTATTCCAGCGGATCGAGATTTTTACAAAATTTAAACAATTGTTATCTTAATGAAACATGACTTCATATGTCCTCAGACCTTTGTCTGGATTTCCTTGCCCCTCCACTTAGGACCCTGCTGACATTACAGCCTCGCTGAGGACCTTTTCTTCCTCGGACACTTTAATGCTGTAAAATACTTTAAGAAAAGGAATTTCCCGCTGAACGCCCGGTGATGTCGGAGGTGAATACCACCCTGATTAGCCGCAGTAACACTGATTCTTTTCCATTGAACATTCAGGTGAAGTGAATGATTAAATCTTCCCATTGTGACCGATTTATGGAACATTGTGGAAATTCTACACATGAAAAGAATCTAATCCTCTATTGTGTAAAAGAGCCATTTTTCACATTTCCTCCCAATACTCAGGTCTCGTGTGATCATCACTGTCATATCAGATACATATATTATCAGAGAGATTGTCACTGTTATAATATACCACTCAGCACAGCACATTAATGCCCACACATCTGTCACTTGCTCATTATCCTTTAATATGCGCATTACAATATACAAATGCTAACACTATTATTTACTGAATGTGTTACGTACACTTATAAAACAACTCCGATAAAAGGTGACTGACTACTATGCTACATGCACAATTGGCAAATTACAGATTTATCACTTGCTCCTTATGCCTTTCTATTTGTATTGCTGGAATAAGGCAGACATATTGTCACCAGCACTAATATGTAAATTAAAATGAGCAATATACTCATAGTAGGTGTTAAATTAACAGATGATTATTATGCTACTTGTCAAATTAGCAAACTGCACATCTGTCACTTGCTCATTATCTCTTTCTGCTGTATGTGTATCTAAGAAACAAGGCATGTGATTTATGCTTACCCTGAGACATATTAAATGAGTAATATACACTTATAGACAGTGTCAGTTTAACAAGTGATCAGTAGGGTATTGGATAAATTAGCAAATTACACCTCCTTCCCTTGTTTATTACCTTTTTTATCTTCATTAAAGAAACAAAGTACAACAATAACATAACACTGATACACATAGTGATAAAATCTTATAATGTTGGAAAAAATAACTAATTTAACTTGTCACTATGAATAGAATGTTACATCCAATCATGCAAAGTGTATATACCACGGGGTGTGATGGGATAACTGGCTATCGGGGCTCCTAAACTGGCCCTCAGGCTAGGGGGGGTCCCAGCTGTCCCTGATCCAAGAGATACATTTAATGGTGACTATGTCTGGGCCGCCTTCCTTGCCCTATTCTTGACCTGCTTTGATCTTATACACCCTCCCCCAACCCATGGAGAGTGTTGGGAAAGGAGTAGTTGAACCCCCAGTTAAGCACAAACAGGGGAAACCAAAACTCAATCACACAGCACGCTCATACAAAGGTATTAGAAAACAAGGGATAAGGAGGAAAACAAGAGCAGGGAGGAAACAACAAAATGACAGCTCCATGCACAAAGCAATACAATCACAAGCAGTACTGAGATACACTAGCACACGGACCGGTAAAGCTATAGTCGGCATGGGAAGACAGGCTCCTCCTTCCAGCTTATATATAATATCTCTGTGGCAATTAGGAAAGTCACCTGTCAGGATCAGAGAAGTTGCTATGCCTCCAACTACATCATATCACGGGGTGTGATGGGATAACCATGGCTCTTAAACTGGCCCTAGCTGTCCCTAATTCCAGAGATACGTCTGATGATGACAATGTCTGGGCCGCCTTCCTTGCCCTACTCCTCTACAGCCTTGATCTAATGCCTCCTCTCCCTCACCCCAGGGGAGGGCTGGGACAGGAGTGGTTGAACCCATAGATAAGCACAAACAGGAGAAGCCAAAACTTGATCACCCAGCATGCTCACACTGACATTGTATCCAACAAGTGATAAGGAAGAAAACAAGAGCAGGGAGGAAACAACGAGACAATGAGAGAACTGCACAACAACTGCACATATAAAGCAATACAATCACCAGTAGTACTGAGATACAACAGCACATGAACTGGTGTAGCTAAAGCTATAGTCGGCATGGGAAGACAGTCTCCTCCATCTTAAAAAGGCAGCAATTGACTGTGATAGGTCTCCCATGTCATTAGATCCAAGAGGTAACCAGGAGACTAGCAAAAATTAACTTCTGCAAGCCTGATCACTAATGAGCACACAGCTGGTCAATGCCTGAGCCTGTCCGTGTAACTCAGAAGCACCAAAGGATGCATAGTGAGGAGCGTCAGATTCTGCAGTGTGAACAGCGTCAGACGCCGCCATGACACTCGGCGAGTTTAGTGCCAAACACTGTGTGACAGTATATCAACATGTGGTTGTGTTCCAGATTTTAGTACATAATAAACGGCTTGTCTACATCGTTCCAGCAAATTCAACGCCAGGTCTCCCAGGGTTCACATGACATTGCTATGCTTTGTGAGTGCAGTAGCCGATCAGAGGCTGCTAACCTGCTGCCATTCTCAGATTTCCCTTGGAAAAACCTCAGCTTATTAGTAGCCGCTGATTGCCAGCAGTGCTCAAGTGGCGTAACCATGTCATGTGAGCCACGGGAGATCTGGCTTCAACACTGCTAGAATGGTATATGTTATTTCTACTTTACACTGGACAATATTGTAGTTAAGAAGAAGTTCTCCAAGTAGTTATAGGCGAGGTGAATTTCCCATATAGTCATTGTGCACCCAGAATTTGTTTAAATGACATAGCTGTCACTAGCTCATTATCTATTGTTCTCTCTAATCACAAAACAAAGTACAAACATACTACAGAATAATAAAATATTATTTTTATACAAATTCAATGCATAACATGTATTTATTACTTTAGTTATATATTATCGTGTTTCAGACATCATTACCAAATTACACATCTGTTACTTGCTTTTTACCTATGCATTAATGAAATAATGTACAAGCGAGCTGTACAGATGTAGTAAGACATTGGCAAAAGTGTTGAATGTGAAACAAACAGTCATAGAAATTTTACTTTAAATGTTTCAGGTATCATTATCAAATTACACATCTGTCACTTGCTTTATACCTATGCATTAATGAAATAATGCACAACCAAGCTGTACAGTTGTAATAAGACATTGGCAAAAGTGTTGAATGTGTAACAAACAGTCATAAAATTTTACTTTAAATCAATGTGCCTGTGTTTCAGGTATCATTATCAAATTACACATCTGTCACTTGCTCGTTATTTGAAACAATTTTCTGCATTAACGAAAAAAAGAAATAGAAGAGCGACACAACAACAACTATATATATAGCTTGTTTGTTTTTTGTTTCGTTAAAGCAGCAAATAATTTCAAATAATGAGCATAGATATATATATATATATATATATATACACACCAGCTAATTACAGGTCTGTTAGGGGCATAGTGATTGTGAAGATAGCAATTCTACCTGGCCCTGGAGCCAAAAGTAACTCATTAATCCTCTGGATTACAGGTTGCACCATAAACATTTGTCACTTGCTCATTAACATTTTTACCTAATATGAGTAGTAAGAAGCAAATAAAAAAAGGTAGCATGAGAATATTTCATCCATGTGTTAAACTGGTTTAACCATTTAAGTGCCGCTATATACAGCGGTTAAATAAGTATTGAACACGTCACCACTTTTCTAAGTAAATATATTTCTAAAGGTGCTATTGACATCAATTTCTCACCAGATGTCGCAAACAACCCATCCAATCTACACAGGCAAATAAATCAAACCATAGAGGTCAATAAATTAAGTTATGTGTAATAATAAGAAATGACCTGGGGGAAAAGAATTGAACACATGAAAAAGGAGAGGTGCAAAAAGCCCAGGCAAATCCCGACACCAGCTGAAATCTATCAGCATTTAGAAGGCAATCCTGACACTTAGCGAAAAGTAATATCAGCTGGTTCAACAGAAGACATAAAAATGTGTCTAAATACCAAGTTGCCACACAAGAAACATCTCATGATGGGTAAAACCAGGGAGCTGTCTCAAGACCTTCACAATCTTATTGTTTCAAAACATACTGATGGCATTGGTTACAGAAAAAAAATCTAAACTACTGAAGACTCCAGTGAGCTCTGTTGGGGCTATAATCCGGAAGTGGAAAGAACATCATTCAACCATAAATTGGACATGATCAGGTGCTGCCCGCAAGATTTCAGATAGAGGAGTGAAAAAAATTATCGGAAGAATTATCCAAGAGCCAAGGACATCTGTGGAGATCTACAAAAAGATCTGGAATCAGGAGGTATAATTGTGTCATAGAAAACAATAAGTAATGCACTCCCCGTCCATGGCCTGTCTGCACGCTCCTGTGAGGAGCGTGTGCGGAAGAATGGGCCAAAATCCACCTGAGCAATACAGGCGACCAGTGTCTCCATACAGGATGTGAGGAGCGTGTGCGGAAGAATGGACCAAAATCCACCTGAGCAATGCAGGCGACTAGTGTCTCCATACAGGATGTGACGAGTGTGTGTGGAAGACTGGGCCAAAATCCACCTGAGCAATGCAGGCGACTAGTGTCTCCATACAGGATGTGAGGAGTGTGTGCGGAAGAATGGACCAAAATCCACCTGAGCAATGCAGACGACTAGTGTCTCCATACAGGATGTGAGGAGTGTGTGCGGAAGAATGGACCAAAATCCACCTGAGCAATGCAGACGACTAGTGTCTCCATACAGGATGTGAGGAGTGTGTGCGGAAGAATGGACCAAAATCCACCTGAGCAATGCAGGTGACTAGTGTCTCCATACAGGATGTGAGGAGTGTGTGCGGAAGAATGGACCAAAATCCACCTGAGCAATGCAGGCAACTAGTGTCTCCATACAGGATGTGAGGAGTGTGTGCGGAAGAATGGACCAAAATCCACCTGAGCAATGCAGACGACTAGTGTCTCCATACAGGATGTGAGGAGTGTGTGTGCGGAAGAATGGGCCAAAATCTACCTGAGCAATGCAGGGACTAGTGTCTCCATACAGGATGTGAGGAGTGTGTGCGGAAGAATGGACCAAAATCCACCTGAGCAATGCAGGCAACTAGTGTCTCCATACAGGATGTGAGGAGTGTGTGCGGAAGAATGGACCAAAATCCACCTGAGCAATGCAGACGACTAGTGTCTCCATACAGGATGTGAGGAGTGTGTGCGGAAGAATGGGCCAAAATCTACCTGAGCAATGCAGGGACTAGTGTCTCCATACAGGATGTGAGGAGTGTGTGCGGAAGAATGGACCAAAATCCACCTGAGCAATGCAGGTGACTAGTGTCTCCATACAGGATGTGAGGAGTGTGTGCGGAAGAATGAACCAAAATCCACCTGAGCAATGCAGGCGACTAGTGTCTCCATACAGGATGTGAGGAGTGTGTGCGGAAGAATGAACCAAAATCCACCTGAGCAATGCAGGCGACTAGTGTCTCCATACAGGATGTGAGGAGTGTGTGCGGAAGAATGGGCCAAAATCCACCTGAGCAATGCAGGCGACTAGTGTCTCCATACAGGATGTGAGGAGTGTGTGCGGAAGACTGGGCCAAAATCCACCTGAGCAATGCAGGTGACTAGTGTCTCCATACAGGATGTGAGGAGTGTGTGCGGAGGAATGGACCAAAATCCACCTGAGCAATGCAGGCGACTAGTGTCTCCATACAGGATGTGAGGAGTGTGTGTGGAAGAATGGGCCAAAATCCACCTGAGCAATGCAGGCGACTAGTGTCTCCATACAGGATGTGAGGAGTGTGTGCGGAGGAATGGACCAAAATCCACCTGAGCAATGCAGGCGACTAGTGTCTCCATACAGGATGTGAGGAGTGTGTGTATGGAAGAATGGCCAAAATCCACCTGAGCAATGCAGGCGACTAGTGTCTCCATACAGGATATGAGGAGTGTGTGCGGAAGAATGGGCCAAAATCCACCTGAGCAATGCAGGCGACTAGTGTCTCCATACAGGATGTGAGGAGTGTGTGCGGAGGAATGGACCAAAATCCACCTGAGCAATGCAGGCGACTAGTGTCTCCATACAGGATGTGAGGAGTGTGTGCGGAAGAATGGGCCAAAATCCACCTGAGCAATGCAGGCGACTAGTGTCTCCATACAGGATGTGAGGAGTGTGTGCGGAAGAATGGGCCAAAATCCACCTGAGCAATGCAGGTGACTAGTGTCTCCATACAGGAGGCGTCTGGAAGCTTCATCACCAACAAAGGAGAATGGACCAAGTATTAAATACATTTCAGTAACGTGTTCAATACTTTCCCTGTGACATTTCTCGTTATTACACATAATGCATGGACGTCTATGGTGATTTCTTTGCCCGTGTGCATTGGATGGGTTGTCACTGACTGTTGAGGAATTCAGGTCAACAGCAGCTTTAGAAAATATATTTACTTAGAAAGTTGGTGACGTGTCCAATACTTCTTTCCCCACTGTCCACGCCATTTGCCTCTGTTTGCTTTTGCTCATTGTAAGCTGATGATATTTATTATCTCTGTGATATTTCGGATGAGATCTGAAACAGCCCCCGTAAAATCAGACAGTTTGATCTATGCCTTGTGTACTCAGGATCTCCGCAGCACGGCGCGGGTGCCAGGAATAAATAATGAATTGTATTTGGCTCAGAGATCCTTTTTTTTTTACATTTTAACAGCAGGGCAATAAAAAAGACCGGGAGATGTGTACACGCTGCGTGCTCCATGTTTGACGACCCAAAACCACAAACGGCGCTGTACCGCAGTTCACATTGGGGAATCCAGTAACATCCTGAGAGGTATTCGGACGGCTCAGCATGACTCTCCCCTCTTCTGTTTGAGGAGATACGACCTATGAAGTATTCAGCCATCCTGCTTTATATAATATATCTGTGGCAATTAGGAAAGTCAGAGAAGCTGCGATGCCTCCAACTACATCATATCATGGGGTGTAATGGGATAACCGGGGACCGGGACTCTGACACTGGCCCTCAGGCTAGGGGGGATTCTAGGTGTCTTTTATCCCAGAGATACGTCTGATGGCGACAATGTCTGAGCCGCCTTCTTTGCCCTCCTCCTGTACAACCCTGATATAATCCCCCCTCTCCCTCACCCCAGGGAGGGCTGGGCCCGGAGTGGTTGAACCCACAGATAAGGACAAACAGGGGAGACCAAAACTGAATCACACAGCACACCCATAAAGAGGTATTACACTACACAACCAGTGAGAAGAAGGAAAATAAGAGCAGGGAAGAAACAACGAGAAGATGAGAGAACTCCACAACAATTCCACGCAAAAAGCAATACAATCACCAACTGGACTTGGATACAGCAGCACACGGACTGGTGTAGTTTAAGCCATAGTCAGCATAGGAAGACAGGCTCCTCCATCATAAAAAGGCAGGGAATAGCTGTGATAGGTCTTCTACAACATGTGATCCAAGAGGTAACCAACAGGCTAGCAGAAATTAACTCCTGCAAGACTGGTCACTAATGAGAACGCAGCTGGTCAATGCCCAAATCTGTCCGTGTAACTCAGAAGCATCAAAGGAGGCATAGTGAGGAGTGACAGACAAGTCTATGGGAAGCAGCGGAATCCGTTAACGGATTCCGCTGTTTTCCAAAACGGCGGATTGCGACTGAAGGAAAAAAAACGCAAATGTGAAACAAGCCTCAGTCGTTCCTGACAACTTATAGCAATATCAGACTGTTAGTTGTGGTGTTACATAGGACTGCCGGTAACTCTTTCTATGTAACTAAATGAGACACAAACTTTATGACAAGTCTCTTAAATCCTCAATCCACATTAGATCAGATGGCAATTATTCGGTGGGAGCGTTATAAAGAGGCAATGTTGGGAGAGGCGCACACTGACCCCTGTCTGGGCATTAGAATGATGTTTCGCTCGTCTTCCATTATGTTAGAGGAGAAGGGCACTCCAGATCTGGACACAGAGACCCCCGTGCGGAGAGACGTAGGTGGTGGGCACATGGGTGCCTTTAGGAAGCGGATGACTGGGATAGACGCAGATACGCTCTGTTTCCCGCTTTCCTGTTCTGTTATCAGCCTCTTTGAAGCCTTTGTGGCCCGTAACATTAATGATCCAATCTACGGAGATCAATGGCGGGTAACTGATTGTCTCTCCTGTGGGCTCCTGTCAAAAAAAATGGCGCCATGGTGCTAAGATTTGGAGTGGAGGAACTCCATAAATCCAGTCCCATACAGACCCTGAAGTCGGAAAAGAGGAGTTTACAAAGAAGTGACCCAATTTGAGGCAATTCAGTGGCATTTAAAGGGAGTGAGTGACCAAAAAATAGGACAATTCTTCCAAAAAAAGCAATGTCTTGAAGATGGACCTGGTGATGGTCTCTACTTTGGATTTAAGAAGCTAAACTCCATCTGGTAACTGTTTGACCTCAAGACTAGATGGCAGCCCGTTCCCGACCTGAAGGTCCATAGATGTCCCTTGGGGAATCCTTTCTTTGTAAAATATCTTATCTTAATACCCCTCTCAGGGTCCGGTGTTCTCCAGCCAGTGGCACTTATTTCTGCAGACGTTTCTCCTGCACCTTGCGTTACATCCAGTCATTCCTCAATGCTATAAATCAAAATTATATTCAATAGAATGTAAAACATTTCATATTACATTGTATCAATATCCAATCAATCTAAGTCCCTTCATCGCCTCCTGAATCATCTTATTGGAAATACCGTTAAAATCTGTCCTGATTATACAGACGACCAGATCACTGACGGATCCGATGACTATTGAAGTCTAAGGAGGAAGGACAGGAGGAGGCAGAGACAGGCAATGTTGCTGTCACGATGTGACAATAGGATAACAATGGACAAGGGATTCCTATTCTGTCCCTCAAGCTAGGAGACCTTGGGTTATCCCTGTCCCCAGGATTACCCCTAATGGTGGAGATACCTGAGTTTCTACCCCTAATGGTGGAGATACCTGAGTCTATTGAAGTCTAAGAAGGTAGGACAGGAGGAGGCAGAGACAGGCAGTGTTGCTGTCACGGTGTGACAATAGGATAACAGAGGACAAGGGGCTTTTATTCTGTCCCTCAAGCTAGGAGACCTTAGGCAATCCCTGTCCTCAGGATTACCCCTAATGGTGGAGACACCTGAGTCTCCTGCATTTCTATACTCCTAATTGAAGCTAATCTGTCACCCCCTCAGGGAATGATGGGGCAAGAGTGTAAGGGAAAACATGGATTTAGAAAAACAGGAATAACAGACGCTCAGTAGCACTGCACACTCTGAGGAATAAACACTAAGAAACTAAAGCAAAAAGCAAGTGAAGCAGCACACAGACAAAAAGGGTTAACATGAAAATCACTCACAACAATATTATGCCAGCACACCTGGGTAAATCCACCTCTCCAGAGAAGAATAGAAAAGCTATAGCTGGCACTATAAGAACATTCAGACAACCAGATCACTGACGGATCCAAAGTATATTGAAGTCTAAGGGGAAAGGACAGGAGGAGGAAGAGACAGGCAGTTTTGTTGTCACAATGTGACTGAAGGATAAGAAGGTGCTCCAATTCTGTCCTTCACACTAGGAGACCCAAGGCAATCCCTGTCCCCAGGATTACCCCTAATAGTGCAGATGCCTGAGTCTTTACCCCTAATGGTGGAGATGCCTGAGTCTCCTGCATTACTATTTTCCTAAATGAAGCTAATCTATATTCCCTTCTCTCTCTCAAGGAATGAAAAAACAGGAGTATAAAGGGAAAACTACAGATCTAAACAGGAATAACAGACGCTCAGTTGCACTGCAAAGTCTGAGGGATAGACACTAAAGACCCTGTCACACACAGAGATAAATCTGTGGCAGATCTGTGGTTGCAGTGAAATTGTGGACAATCAGTGCCAGGTTTGTGGCTGTGTACAAATAGAACAATATGTCCACGATTTCACTGCAACCACAGATCTGCCAAAGATTTATCTCTGTGTGTGACGGGGCCTTTAGAAACTAAAGCGAGATGCAAGTTAATTAGCAAAAAGGGTTAACACCAAAAGTACTCACAACAATATTACACAAAACCACCAGAAAGCCTGTGTAAATCCACCTCTCCAGACCAAAATAGAAAAGCTATAGCTGGCACTATAAGACCAGTCCAGCCAGCATATAAAGGAGGGGAAAGAATATGATTGGTTCTCCCATAACATGTGACTAAAGGAGATTAATAAGCAGACCAACAGAAATTAACTCTTGCTAGCCTGTCATTCTGTGAGTCTTCTCTTTCTCATCCACCACCCCTTTAAATCAGTAGAAATGGTGGAAATAAATGGGGGAAATAAAATCTTCTTTGCGGAGTGAAAATACACTTGCAAAAAAGATCTTACATTATATCACTGGTGATGGCAATGACAATGTCACAGCTGAGAACATTAATGATGAACTATTGACATTGGATTGACGTTTACAGAGATATCGGAAGGGAACAGAGGGAAATCGCAACCTGGCGCAGACACCGGCGTGGAAGAAATCGCCCACATATTACCGCCATCATGTACACGAAACGTGGGCTGGAAAGTCGTCTCCACCGACTCCGCCGACTGATCCTCTACAGTTCACATCTTTCATAAAAAATTCTCTTTTCTGTTTTCTCAGGGAGAACAGAGAGGGTTAAAGATCCGGTCTATGAGAGCGAGGGCTCGTGTCTGTGTCACAGCGATGCTTGATGTGGGTTTAAATTTGATGTTTTCAAAACCAGCGGAAAAGAGAAGAAATGAAGGAGCGAAAACATCCACAGTACGTGCTCCGAGCGCCAACAACCTCCCTGCGAACCGAGGAAAACACCGCAAACGAGAGACGTCACCGCCGCACAAAAAGAGCAACCGAGGAGTCATCAACTACATCTAATTACTGCACACAAGACACCTTACTGATATGTGAGTCTGATCCAATATCTGTAATGAGCATATATTGTACTATTAATATAATATAAATGGTAGAGTGATAACTATGTACAAGAATATAACTACTATAATACTGCTCCCTATGTACAAGAATATAACTACTATAATACTGCTCCTATGTACAAGAATATAACTACTATAACACTGCTCCCTATGTACAAGAATATAACTACTATAATACTGCCCCTATGTACAAGAATATAACTACTATAATACTGCTCCCTATGTACAAGAATATAACTACTATAATACTGCCCCTATGTACAAGAATATAACTACTATAATACTGCCTCCTATGTACAAGAATATAACTACTATAATGCTGCTCCTATGTACAAGAATATAACTACTATAATACTGCTCCTATGTACAAGAATATAACTACTATAATACTGCTCCTATGTACAAGAATATAACTACTATAATACTGCTCCTATGTACAAGAATATAACTACTATAATACTGCTCCCTATGTACAAGAATATAACTACTATAATACTGCTCCCTATGTACAAGAATATAACTACTATAATACTGCCCCTATGTACAAGAATATAACTACTATAATACTGCCCCCTATGTACAAGAATATAACTACTATAATACTGCTCCTCCTATGTACAAGAATATAACTACTATAATACTGCTCCCTATGTACAAGAATATAACTACTATAATACTGCCCCTATGTACAAGAATATAACTACTATAATACTGCTCCCTATGTACAAGAATATAACTACTATAATACTGCTCCCTATGTACAAGAATATAACTACTATAATACTGCCCCTATGTACAAGAATATAACTACTATAATACTGCCTCCTATGTACAAGAATATAACTACTATAATACTGCTCCTATGTACAAGAATATAACTACTATAATACTGCTCCTATGTACAAGAATATAACTACTATAATACTGCTCCTATGTACAAGAATATAACTACTATAATACTGCTCCTATGTACAAGAATATAACTACTATAATACTGCTCCTATGTACAAGAATATAACTACTATGATACTGCTCCTATGTACAAGAATATAACTACTATAATACTGCTCCTATGTACAAGAATATAACTACTATAATACTGCTCCTATATACAAGAATATAACTACTATAATACTGCCCCCTATGTACAAGAATATAAACAAGAATATAACTACTATAATACTGCCCCCTATGTACAAGAATATAACTACTATAATACTGCTCCTATGTACAAGAATATAACTACTATAATACTGCTCCTATATACAAGAATATAACTACTATAATACTGCCCCCTATGTACAAGAATATAACTACTATAATACTGCTCCTATGTACAAGAATATAACTACTATAATACTGCTCCTATGCACAAGAATATAACTACTATAATACTGCTCCTATGTACAAGAATATAACTACTATAATACTGCTCCTATGTACAAGAATATAACTACTATAATACTGCTCCTATGTACAAGAATATAACTACTATAATACTGCTCCTATATACAAGAATATAACTACTATAATACTGCCCCCTATGTACAAGAATATAACTACTATAATACTGCCCCTATGTACAAGAATATAACTACTATAATACTGCCCCCTATGTACAAGAATATAACTACTATAATACTGCCCCTTTGTACAAGAATATAATGGCTATAATACTGCCCCCTATGTACAAGAATATAACTACTATAATACTGCCCCTATGTACAGGAATATAACTACTATAATACTGCCCCTTTGTACAAGAATATAATGGCTATAATACTGCCCCCTATGTACAAGAATATAACTACTATAATACTGCCCCCTATATACAAGAATATAACTACTATAATACTGCCCCTATGTACAAGAATATAACTACTATAATACTGCCCCATATACAAGACTATAACTACTATAATACTGCTCCCTATATACAAGAATATAACTACTATAATACTGCCCCAATGTACAAGAATATAACTACTATAATATTGCCCCTATGTATAAGAATATAACTACTATAATACTGCCCCCTATGTACAAGAATATAACTACTATAATACTGCCCCTATGTACAAGAATATAACTACTATAATACTGCCCCTATATACAAGAATATAACTACTATAATACTGCCCCTATGTACAAGAATATAACTACTATAATACTGCTCCTATGTACAAGAATATAACTACTATAATACTGCTCCCTATGTACAAGAATATAACTACTATAATACTGCTCCCTATGTACAAGAATATAACTACTATAATACTGCCCCTATGTACAAGAATATAACTACTATAATACTGCCCCCTATGTACAAGAATATAACTACTATAATACTGCTCCTCCTATGTACAAGAATATAACTACTATAATACTGCTCCCTATGTACAAGAATATAACTACTATAATACTGCCCCTATGTACAAGAATATAACTACTATAATACTGCTCCCTATGTACAAGAATATAACTACTATAATACTGCTCCCTATGTACAAGAATATAACTACTATAATACTGCCCCTATGTACAAGAATATAACTACTATAATACTGCCCCCTATGTACAAGAATATAACTACTATAATACTGCTCCTCCTATGTACAAGAATATAACTACTATAATACTGCTCCCTATGTACAAGAATATAACTACTATAATACTGCCCCTATGTACAAGAATATAACTACTATAATACTGCTCCCTATGTACAAGAATATAACTACTATAATACTGCTCCCTATGTACAAGAATATAACTACTATAATACTGCCCCTATGTACAAGAATATAACTACTATAATACTGCCTCCTATGTACAAGAATATAACTACTATAATACTGCTCCTATGTACAAGAATATAACTACTATAATACTGCTCCTATGTACAAGAATATAACTACTATAATACTGCTCCTATGTACAAGAATATAACTACTATAATACTGCTCCTATGTACAAGAATATAACTGCTATAATACTGCTCCTATGTACAAGAATATAACTACTATAATACTGCCCCCTATGTACAAGAATATAACTACTATAATACTGCTCCCTATGTACAAGAATATAACTACTATAATACTGCCCCTATGTACAAGAATATAACTACTATAATACTGCACCCTATGTACAAGAATATAACTACTATAATACTGCTCCTATGTACAAGAATATAACTACTATAATACTGCTCCTATGTACAAGAATATAACTACTATAATACTGCTCCTATGTACAAGAATATAACTACTAGAATACTGCTCCTTTGTACAAGAATATAACTACTATAATACTGCTCCTATGTACAAGAATATAACTGCTATAATACTGCTCCTATGTACAAGAATATAACTACTATAATACTGCCCCCTATGTACAAGAATATAACTACTATAATACTGCTCCCTATGTACAAGAATATAACTACTATAATACTGCCCCTATGTACAAGAATATAACTACTATAATACTGCACCCTATGTACAAGAATATAACTACTATAATACTGCTCCTATGTACAAGAATATAACTACTATAATACTGCTCCTATGTACAAGTATATAACTACTATAATACTGCTCCTCCTATGTACAAGAATATAACTACTATAATACTGCTCCCTATGTACAAGAATATAACTACTATAATACTGCCCCTATGTACAAGAATATAACTACTATAATACTGCTCCCTATGTACAAGAATATAACTACTATAATACTGCTCCCTATGTACAAGAATATAACTACTATAATACTGCCCCTATGTACAAGAATATAACTACTATAATACTGCCTCCTATGTACAAGAATATAACTACTATAATACTGCTCCTATGTACAAGAATATAACTACTATAATACTGCTCCTATGTACAAGAATATAACTACTATAATACTGCTCCTATGTACAAGAATATAACTACTATAATACTGCTCCTATGTACAAGAATATAACTGCTATAATACTGCTCCTATGTACAAGAATATAACTACTATAATACTGCCCCCTATGTACAAGAATATAACTACTATAATACTGCTCCCTATGTACAAGAATATAACTACTATAATACTGCCCCTATGTACAAGAATATAACTACTATAATACTGCACCCTATGTACAAGAATATAACTACTATAATACTGCTCCTATGTACAAGAATATAACTACTATAATACTGCTCCTATGTACAAGAATATAACTACTATAATACTGCTCCTATGTACAAGAATATAACTACTATAATACTGCTCCTATGTACAAGAATATAACTACTATAATACTGCTCCTATGTACAAGAATATAACTACTATGATACTGCTCCTATGTACAAGAATATAACTACTATAATACTGCTCCTATGTACAAGAATATAACTACTATAATACTGCTCCTATATACAAGAATATAACTACTATAATACTGCCCCCTATGTACAAGAATATAACTACTATAATACTGCCCCTATGTACAAGAATATAACTACTATAATACTGCCCCCTATGTACAAGAATATAACTACTATAATACTGCTCCCTATATACAAGAATATAACTACTATAATACTGCCCCCTATGTACAAGAATATAACTACTATAATACTGCCCTATATAGAAGACTATAACTACTATAATACTGCTCCCTATATACAAAAATATAACTACTATAATACTGCCCCCAATGTACAAGAATATAACTACTATAATACTGCCCCCTATATACAAGAATATAACTACTATAATACTGCCCCCTATGTACAAGAATATAACTACTATAATACTGCCCTCTATGTACAAGAATATAATACTGCCCTTATATACAAGAATATAACTACTATAATACTGCTCCTATATACAAGAATATAACTACTATAATACTGCTCCTATATACAAGAATATAACTACTATAATACTGCTCCTATATACAAGAATATAACTACTATAATACTGCCCCCTATGTACAAGAATATAACTACTATAATACTGCCCCCTATGTACAAGAATATAACTACTATAATACTGCTCCTATGTACAAGAATATAACTACTATAATACTGCTCCTATATACAAGAATATAACTACTATAATACTGCTCCTATATACAAGAATATAACTACTATAATACTGCCCCCTATATACAAGAATATAACTACTATAATACTGCCCCCTATGTACAAGAATATAACTACTATAATACTGCCCCCTATGTACAAGAATATAACTACTATAATACTGCCCTCTATGTACAAGAATATAATACTGCCCTTATATACAAGAATATAACTACTATAATACTGCTCCTATATACAAGAATATAACTACTATAATACTGCCCCTATGTACAAGAATATAACTACTATAATACTGCTCCTATATACAAGAATATAACTACTATAATACTGCCCCCATGTACAAGAATATAACTACTATAATACTGCTCCTATGTACAAGAATATAACTACTATAATACTGCTCCTATATACAAGAATATAACTACTATAATACTGCCCCCTATGTACAAGAATATAACTACTATAATACTGCTCCTATGTACAAGAATATAACTACTATAATACTGCTCCTATGCACAAGAATATAACTACTATAATACTGCTCCTATGTACAAGAATATAACTACTATAATACTGCTCCTATGTACAAGAATATAACTACTATAATACTGCTCCTATGTACAAGAATATAACTACTATAATACTGCTCCTATATACAAGAATATAACTACTATAATACTGCCCCCTATGTACAAGAATATAACTACTATAATACTGCCCCTATGTACAAGAATATAACTACTATAATACTGCCCCCTATGTACAAGAATATAACTACTATAATACTGCCCCTTTGTACAAGAATATAATGGCTATAATACTGCCCCCTATGTACAAGAATATAACTACTATAATACTGCCCCCTATGTACAAGAATATAACTACTATAATACTGCCCTCTATGTACAAGAATATAATACTGCCCTTATATACAAGAATATAACTACTATAATACTGCTCCTATATACAAGAATATAACTACTATAATACTGCCCCTATGTACAAGAATATAACTACTATAATACTGCTCCTATGTACAAGAATATAACTACTATAATACTGCTCCTATATACAAGAATATAACTACTATAATACTGCCCCCTATGTACAAGAATATAACTACTATAATACTGCTCCTATGTACAAGAATATAACTACTATAATACTGCTCCTATGCACAAGAATATAACTACTATAATACTGCTCCTATGTACAAGAATATAACTACTATAATACTGCTCCTATGTACAAGAATATAACTACTATAATACTGCTCCTATGTACAAGAATATAACTACTATAATACTGCTCCTATGTACAAGAATATAACTACTATGATACTGCTCCTATGTACAAGAATATAACTACTATAATACTGCTCCTATGTACAAGAATATAACTACTATAATACTGCTCCTATATACAAGAATATAACTACTATAATACTGCCCCCTATGTACAAGAATATAACTACTATAATACTGCCCCTATGTACAAGAATATAACTACTATAATACTGCCCCCTATGTACAAGAATATAACTACTATAATACTGCTCCCTATATACAAGAATATAACTACTATAATACTGCCCCCTATGTACAAGAATATAACTACTATAATACTGCCCTATATAGAAGACTATAACTACTATAATACTGCTCCCTATATACAAAAATATAACTACTATAATACTGCCCCCAATGTACAAGAATATAACTACTATAATACTGCCCCCTATATACAAGAATATAACTACTATAATACTGCCCCCTATGTACAAGAATATAACTACTATAATACTGCCCTCTATGTACAAGAATATAATACTGCCCTTATATACAAGAATATAACTACTATAATACTGCTCCTATATACAAGAATATAACTACTATAATACTGCTCCTATATACAAGAATATAACTACTATAATACTGCTCCTATATACAAGAATATAACTACTATAATACTGCCCCCTATGTACAAGAATATAACTACTATAATACTGCCCCCTATGTACAAGAATATAACTACTATAATACTGCTCCTATGTACAAGAATATAACTACTATAATACTGCTCCTATATACAAGAATATAACTACTATAATACTGCTCCTATATACAAGAATATAACTACTATAATACTGCCCCCTATATACAAGAATATAACTACTATAATACTGCCCCCTATGTACAAGAATATAACTACTATAATACTGCCCCCTATGTACAAGAATATAACTACTATAATACTGCCCTCTATGTACAAGAATATAATACTGCCCTTATATACAAGAATATAACTACTATAATACTGCTCCTATATACAAGAATATAACTACTATAATACTGCCCCTATGTACAAGAATATAACTACTATAATACTGCTCCTATATACAAGAATATAACTACTATAATACTGCCCCCTATGTACAAGAATATAACTACTATAATACTGCTCCTATGTACAAGAATATAACTACTATAATACTGCTCCTATGCACAAGAATATAACTACTATAATACTGCTCCTATGTACAAGAATATAACTACTATAATACTGCTCCTATGTACAAGAATATAACTACTATAATACTGCTCCTATGTACAAGAATATAACTACTATAATACTGCTCCTATATACAAGAATATAACTACTATAATACTGCCCCCTATGTACAAGAATATAACTACTATAATACTGCCCCTATGTACAAGAATATAACTACTATAATACTGCCCCCTATGTACAAGAATATAACTACTATAATACTGCCCCTTTGTACAAGAATATAATGGCTATAATACTGCCCCCTATGTACAAGAATATAACTACTATAATACTGCCCCTATGTACAGGAATATAACTACTATAATACTGCCCCTTTGTACAAGAATATAATGGCTATAATACTGCCCCCTATGTACAAGAATATAACTACTATAATACTGCCCCCTATATACAAGAATATAACTACTATAATACTGCCCCTATGTACAAGAATATAACTACTATAATACTGCCCCATATACAAGACTATAACTACTATAATACTGCTCCCTATATACAAGAATATAACTACTATAATACTGCCCCAATGTACAAGAATATAACTACTATAATATTGCCCCTATGTACAAGAATATAACTACTATAATACTGCCCCTATGTACAAGAATATAACTACTATAATACTGCCCCTATGTACAAGAATATAACTACTATAATACTGCTCCTATGTACAAGAATATAACTACTATAATACTGCGCCTATGTACAAGAATATAACTACTATAATACTGCCCCTATGTACAAGAATATAACTACTATAATACTGCTCCTATGTACAAGAATATAACTACTATAATACTGCCCCTATGTACAAGAAAATCACTACTATAATACTGCCCCTATGTACAAGAATATAACTACTATAATACTGCCCCTATGTACAAGAATATAACTACTATAATACTGCCCCTATGTACAAGAATATAACTACTATACTACTGCCCCTATGTACAAGAATATAACTACTATAATACTGCCCCTATGTACAAGAATATAACTACTATAATACTGCCCCTATGTACAAGAATATAACTACTATAATACTGCCTCTATGTACAGGAATATAACTACTATAATACTGCTCCTATGTACAAGAATATAACTACTATAATACTGCCCCTATGTACAAGAATATAACTACTATAATACTGCTCCTATGTACAAGAATATAACTACTATAATACTGCTCCTATGTACAAGAATATAACTACTATAATACTGCGCCTATGTACAAGAATATAACTACTATAATACTGCCCCTATGTACAAGAATATAACTACTATAATACTGCTCCTATGTACAAGAATATAACTACTATAATACTGCCCCTATGTACAAGAATATAACTACTATAATACTGCCCCTATGTACAAGAATATAACTACTATAATACTGCCCCTATGTACAAGAATATAACTACTATAATACTGCCCTATGTAGAAGAATATAAATATTTTAGTACAACTCTTCTGTCTGTATGTTCTCTGTGTTATCTACAGACTTAGTGATGCTTTATTTTTGTTCTTGTTGTATATTTAGTAGCAGTGTGTTGCGGTTTGTGTGTGACGTGTGTCGGTCTTCTCCAGAGAGCTCATCGGATTATTCTGTGTAATGTTCGCTTTTACTGCACCATTTTATGTTCTTGTAAAGGCACAGAACATTCCGGCTTCTGTTAGAGAAATATCATTGAACACTAATGCAGCAGAAGGACATATACATTGTATCATCTATTAATATATTGATAACATCAACTGATAAACATCCAAATAGAGATCAGTGAATTGATTTTACGGTATTCATTATATGGTAAAAACTGACTTGTCAATACGATTCTTCAGCTAATTATGAATACTGCAAAATTTTAATTACTATAGGGGTTTTTTTATCTCATTTTTTAGTTTGTTTATTTTTGGGGAGTTGCATGACTCAAAAAAACAATTCTAGAGTTTCAATGTCTTCTCATTATGCAGTTTACCGATTGGTTAATTAATTTTACATTTTGATACACTGGCCTTTTAGGCTCTGTGCACACTTTGCGCTTTTGTTGCACTTTTTGCTGCATTTTTTTCTTGCCTCCTTACGCCAGCAAACTCTTTGAGAATCCTGAAGTGTTGTGCGCACGTTCACAATTTTTTCCTTGCAGATTTGGTTGCAGAAAAAATTTGCAACATTTTCACCATTGAAAGCAATGGAAAAAAAGTATTAAGTAAGCGCAACAAAAAAACACGCTAAATCGGTGTTTTGCCACAGAGTTTTTCCTGCCGGAGACGCAGAATGTTTTCCACCAAATCTGCAATATGTGCACACAGCCTTACAAACCCAAAGATACCAAACATGTTTACTATTTTATATATATTCTCATTAGCTATTGTGTCTCGCGGTGGGGAAGGGGCGATGAACGCTTGCAATGTCGCCTTTCGATTTGCGTGTTTTATATTTTGTTCTCAGAGATTGAGAGCAGCATTTAAATGGTCACAGCAGGACAAGCTCATTTCTGCACGCTGCTGGTAGAGGCAGATGATGGCTGTGTAACACAGCCATCATCTGCCAGGAATGATGCAGGCTCAGATTCCGAGCCTGCATCAAAGACAGATACCTAGTACATGACGTAACAATTAGGGATGATTGAATACCTCAAATATTCGGCTTTGCGAATATTTTCCGAATATCTCGCCGCTATTCGACTATTCGATGCGCAATGTAAGTCTATGGGAAGCCCGAATAGTACCGAATAGTTGTTATTCGGGTTTCCCATAGACTTATATTGCGCATTGAATAGCGGCGAGGTATTCAATAATTCGGAAAATATTCGCAAAGCCGAATAATCGAAGTATTCGATCATCCCTAGTAACAATACATCATTTGTCAGAAGAGGATAAATGGAATTAATCAATAGCACATGTGAGTAAAAGTGAAATATCTCATCAAAAAATCCTACGTCTTTCTGCACTTATGATCCACTTCTTTCCCAACCCCCACCTTGGGAACTCACCAACTACTCCGAAAAAAAAAAGCTCAAATTTATCTTGATAAAAGCAACACAAATTCCCAACTGAGTGGAGTGTCAGCATACCACTCATATAATACTCTATGGAGAGAAGAGTAGGAGTAAAATGCAGAAAAAAACAGGACAAGGAGACACAAAAAGATTATGCTGAGCTTTCTAACAAGTCTTTTTCCTCACTCCAGAGCTGGATTTACAGCTACACTGCTCAGTGCCACCATATAATGTCCTCCATGCTGCTGTATAATGTCCCCCATGCTGCTGCTGCTTCTGAACATGTGCTACATAGAGAGTGGAGAACCGGAATCCCTCATCTCTGTGTATGCTGTGTATAGGAGACATCATAGCAGATGGTCACTGAATGGTTGGACCAGGAGAATGCTGTGGATATAGTATATCCCTTGACTTCATCAAATGATGAAGTATGGAATTGGCAAAAAGTCAGTAAGAAGGATTCATGACTGGCTTAATGATCGGGCGCAACGAGTAATACTAAATGGATACACATCAACCTGGAGGAAAGTCACAAGCAGGGACCGCAAGGCTCTGTCCTTGGGCCAGTGCTGTTTAGTATCTTTATAAATGAACTGGATAACGGAATTATTGGGAAACTCATAAAAGTTGCAGATGATACTAAGATAGGAGGAGAGAGAGAGGATTCAAAAGGATCTAGACACTCAAACAATGGGCTGAGGAGAACAGAATGGTTTATAACAGGGACAAATGCAAAGTTCTACATCTGGGTAAAAGAAATATAAAAAGCAGATATGCATAGTTCTGGGTGCCCCAATTCAAGAAATACGTCAATATATTGGAGCAAGTCCAGAGAAAAGCAACCAAGATGGTAGAAGGTCTGCAGACCATGTCCATGAAGACCGGTTACAAGAACTAGGAATGTTTAGTTTGAAAAAGAGAAGGCTGAGAGGAAACTTAATAGCGGTCTACAAATATCTGAAAGGTAGTCACAGTGCAGAGACACCCACCCTATTCTCACTAGCACAAGGAAGTACAAGAAGCAATGGTAGGAAACTAAATGGAAGGAGATTCAGATCAGACATTAGAAAAAACTTTCTGACAGTGAGGGCAGTCAGGGAGTGAAACAGGCGACCACGGGAGGTAGTGAGGGCAGTCAGGGAGTGGAACAGGCGACCACGGGAGGTGGTGAGGGCAGTCAGGGAGTGGAACAGGTGACCATGGGAGGTGGTGAGGGCAGTCAGGGAGTGGAACAGGTGACCATGGGAGGTGGTGAGGGCAGTCAGGGAGTGGAACAGGTGACCATAGGAGGTGGTGAGGGCAGTCAGGGAGTGGAACAGGTGACCATGGGAGGTGGTGAGGGCAGTCAGGGAGTGGAACAGGTGACCATGGGAGGTAGTGAGGGCAGTCAGGGAGTGGAACAGGCGACCACGGGAGGTAGTGAGGGCAGTCAGGGAGTGGAACAGGCGACCACGGGAGGTGGTGAGGGCAGTGAGGGAGTGGAACAGGTGACCACGGGAGGTGGTGAGGGCAGTCAGGGAGTGGAACAGGTGACCATGGGAGGTGGTGAGGGCAGTCAGGGAGTGGAACAGGTGACCATGGGAGGTGGTGAGCTCTCCGTCAATGGAAATCTTCAAGTGGAAACTGGATAAACATATAGCTGGGATGATTTAGGAAAACATGCACTCGCAGGAGATTAGACTCGATGGCCCTTGAGGTCCCTTCCAACTCCACCATTCTATGATTCTATGAGATAGTCTTCACCCACCAGCTCAGAGGCAACTGATGATTAGAGCTAGATCTGCAGAGGGAAACACTAGTTAAAATGCAGGACACAAGTCATATAGTGTTATTCCTCATGTACAGACACAAATGCCTATTTTGAAAGTCGCTTGAAAGTGTAGTTACCCTTTAAGAATATTAAAATAAAAAGCAAAATCAAATAGAATAAAAATAAAAGATGAAAAAAATAGATACAATGTCAATAAAATAAATTGCCGAACAGAACATTCCAGAACACACCAGGCTGTAATGACGAGAGCGGCAGCAGAGCGGCTCCGCCGAGGATTGCCTGACATCCATCCACACTTGTTACCGCGCCGTTCTGCTTCAGCCGCCAGTGACTGGGGACTAATTGGGGGTAGGGAAAAGGTCAGGTTTTATAGTGTTTTTTTATATGTTGTAATTTGTAGGATTTGGATGTTGCACGTTGTCGATAATTGAAAGCTGGAAACAGCTGTTCGGAGCCGTCAGAATATCCCAGCCTTTCGCAGGAGCTGGGGGTCCCCTGTGGCCGGGGGGGGCTCGTACCATTGTATCATTCTTCGGCTGAACTTTGAAGGGAAAGGTCCGGTTTGTTTACAGCGCGGCGCTCAGGTGGTCGCTCCATGTAACTCCATAACAAGAGGCCGGGGAATTCTGCACAGCTCAAGAGGGGGGTTATTTTTGTTTATTAGTATTTATTTATTTTTTTCTTATTTTAAAAAAATATTTTGAGAAATAAATTTAGAGACAGAGAAAAGAAACATTTATTAGATAATATCTGCACATGATCTCCATGTTTAGAGGGAATGCACAGAAAGAAGAAAGAGTCCGCGCAGAAGACACTGAATACTGAGGACGGAGGAGACGGGCGGTCACTGAATACTGAGGACGCAGGAGACGGGCGGTCACTAAATACTGAGGACGGAGGAGACGGGCGGTCACTAAATACTGAGGACGGAGGAGACGGGCGGTCACTGAATACTGAGGACGCAGGAGACGGGCGGTCACTAAATACTGAGGATGGAGGAGACGGGCGGTCACTAAATACTGAGGACGGAGGAGACGGGCGGTCACTGAATACTGAGGACGGAAGAGACGGGCGGTCACCTAATACTGAAGACGGAGGAGACGAGCGGTCACCGAATACTGAGGACGCAGGAGACGGGCGGTCACTGAATACTGAGGACGGGGAAGACGGGCGATCACTGAATACTCAGGACGGAGGAGACGGGCGGTCACTGAATACTGAAGACGGAGGAGGTGGGTGGTCACTGAATACTGAGGATGGAGGAAACGGGCGGTCACCGAATACTGAGGACGGAGGAGACGGGCGGTCACTGAATACTGAGGATGGAGGAGATGGGCGGTCACTGAATACTGAGGACGGAGGAGACGGGCGGTCACTGAATACTGAGGACGGAGGAGACGGGCGGTCACTAAATACTGAGGATGGAGGAGACGGGCGGTCACTGAATACTGAGGATGGAGGAGATGGGCGGTCACTAAATACTGAGGATGGAGGAGATGATCGGTCACTGAATACTTAGGACGGAGGAGACGGGCGGTCACTGAATACTGAGGACGGAGGAGACGGGCGGTCACTGAATACTGAGGAAGGAGGAGACGGGCGGTCACTGAATACTGAGGACAGAGGAGACGGGCGGTCACTGAATACTGAGGATGGAGGAGACGGGCGGTCACTGAATACTGAGGACGGAGGAGACGGGCGGTCACTGAATACTGAGGATAGAGGAGACGGGAGGTCACCGAATACTGAGGACGGAGGAGACAGGCGGTCACTGAATACTGAGGACAAAGGAGATGGGCGGTCACCAAATACTGAGGATGAAGGAGACGGGAGGTCACCGAATACTGAGGACGGAGGAGACGGGCGGTCACTAAATACTGAGGACGGAGGAGATGGGCGGTCACCAAATACTGAGGACGGAGGAGACGAGCGGTCACCGAATATTGAGGACGGAGGAGACGGGTGGTCACCGAATACTGAGGTTGGAGGAGACGGGCGGTCACTGAATACTGAGGACGGAGGAGACAGGCGGTCACTGAATACTGAGGATGGAGGAGACAGGCGGTCACTGAATACTGAGGTTGGAGGAGACGGGCGGTCACTGAATACTGAGGACGGAGGAGACAGGCGGTCACTAAATACTGAGGATGGAGGAGACGGGTGGTCACTGAATACTGAGGATGGAGGAGAGGGCGGTCACCGAATACTGAGGTTGGAGGAGACGGGCGGTCACTGAATACTGAGGATGGGGGAGACGGGAGGTCACTGAATACTGAGGATGGAGGAGACGGGAGGTCACTGAATACTGAGGACGGGGGAGACGGGCGGTCACTTAATACTGAGGATGGAGGAGACGGGCGGTCACTGAATACTGAGGATGGAGGAGACGGGCGGTCACTGAATACTGAGGATGGAGGAAATGGGCGGTCACTGAATACTGAGGACGGAGGAGACGGGCGGTCACTGAATACTGAGGATGGAGGAGATGGGCGATCACTGAATACTGAGGATGGAGGAGACGTGCGGTCACTGAATACTGAGGATGGAGAAGACGGGCGGTCACCGAATACTGAGGATGGAGGAGACGGGCGGTCACTGAATACTGAGGACGGAGGAGACGGGCGGTCACTGAATACTGAGGATGGAGGAAACGGGCGGTCACTGAATACTGAGGATGGAGGTGATGGGAGGTCACTGAATACTGAGGACGGAGGAGACGGGCGGTCACTGAAAACTGAGGATGGAGGAGACGGGCGGTCACTGAATACTGAGGACGGAGGAGACGGGCGGTCACTGAATACTGAGGACGGAGGAGACGGGCGATCACTGAATACTGAGGATGGAGGAGATGGGCGGTCACTGAATACTGAGGATGGGGAAGACGGGCGATCACTGAATACTCAGGACGGAGGCGACGGGCGGTCACTGAATACTGAAGACGGAGGAGGTGGGTGGTCACTGAATACTGAGGATGGAGGAAACGGGCGGTCACTGAATACTGAGGACGGAGGAGACGGGCGGTCACTGAATACTGAGGACGGAGGAGACGGGCGGTCACTGAATACTGAGGATGGAGGAAACGGGCGGTCACTGAATACTGAGGACGGAGGAGACGGGCGGTCACTGAATACTGAGGACGGAGGAGACGGGCGGTCACTGAATATTGAGGATGGAGGAAACGGGCGGTCACTGAATATTGAGGATGGAGGAGACGGGCGGTCACTGAATACTGAGGACGGAGGAGACGGGCGGTCACTGAAAACTGAGGATGGAGGAGACGGCGGTCACTGAATACTGAGGATGGAGGAGACGGGCGGTCACTGAATACTGAGGACGGAGGAGACGGCCGGTCACTGAATACTGAGGATGGAGGAGACGGGCGGTCACTGAATACTGAGGACGGAGGAGACGGGCGGTCACTGAATACTGAGGATGGAGGAAACGGGCGGTCACTGAATACTGAGGACGGAGGAGACGGGCGGTCACTGAATACTGAAGACGGAGGAGACGGGCGGTCACTGAATATTGAGGATGGAGGAAACGGGCGGTCACTGAATACTGAGGACGGAGGAGACGGGCGATCACTGAATACTGAGGACGGAGGAGACGGGCGATCACTGAATACTGAGGACGGAGGAGACGGGCGGTCACTGAATACTGAGGATGGAAGAAACGGGCGGTCACTGAAAACTGAGGATGGAGGAGACGGCGGTCACTGAATACTGAGGATGGAGGAGACGGGCGGTCACTAAATATTGATGGGTTTAGAATTCTCTTTTGTTCATTCGCTACTTATTAATTGATAGCATTCCATTATCCGCTCTTCTATTATCTCAGCCTTTCTTTCTTTCTTTCTTTCTCACTTGCTGCGTGCTTCACTCCTGCCTATGACTTTTGCGCAGCACTTTGCGCTTCACTTGAGTTGAGAGCTGATTTGTGACGCAGCTTCTCGTTCCGCACGAGTCCGGCCGCTCAGAGCTGAAGTGTATTCTACTGATATAATAATAGTAATATCTCCCCCGAGACGCTGCGCAATCAATAATACAACACTGCGCTGACAGTGATGAGATTACGGTGATTGACAGCTCGGAACCTGATGCTTCGCTCTGTAGCTTTATTTTTATTTGCCTCGAGGTCTAAGAAACTGGATTGATTGTCGGAATAAGAAAAGGGAAAAAGTTTATAAAGAAGAAATATATGAAATATCTGAAATATCTGAACCTGTAGCTCTTAGTATCCAATATAAGCAGCCTCACATAAGGATCAGACTCGTACCCTACAGTATATACAGCAAATACCGCCAGCTGGTGCCATGTCACACAGCGCCATCACATGCTCCTCCTAATGCAGCGCTGATAGGTATATAGGCACTCTAATTTACAATCACATTTGCACTATATCTAATCAGAGATATTGGCTTCTTTCTGCACTTATGAGCCTCTATTCCTCCCTTCTGCCTCTTGAATTCATCAATTCAAGACTTTGGCGGGGCAAATGGAAAGAAAAAGAGGCAATAACAAACTTTGGCATTTCTAGGGCTCTATAGTAAGTGTTTATCTCACATCAGAGCTGCATTCACAGCTACACTGCTCAGTACTGTTGTATAATACTCTGTGTTGCTTCCACTTCCTAGTAAGTGTTTATATCACTTCAGTGCCGGATTCACAGATACACTCCTCTGTAATTCTGTATGTTGTCCTAAATGCTGCAGCTGTTTTATGTTTTAGCTCCACCTAGAGCTGGACTCACAGCCACACTGCTCAGTACCACGGTATAATGTCCTCTATGTCACCGCTTACTAGAAAGCGTTTATTTCAACTCCAGTGCTGGATTCAGTGCTGCGGGATAATGTCCTAAATGCTGCTGCTTTCTAGTAAGTGTTTATCTAAACTCCAGTTTCACTACACAGTGCTGCTGTATAATGTCCTCCATGCTGCTGCTTTCTAATAAGTGTCTTATCTCACCTCAGTGCTGGATTCAGAGCTCCACTGCTCAGTGCTGCTGTATAATGCTGTATAATGTCCTCCATGCTGCTAGTTTTATCTCACTTCAGCGCTGGATTCAGTTACACTGCTCGGTGCTGCTGTATAATGTCCTCCATACTGCAGCTTTCTAAAATGTGTCTTACTCCCCTCAGTGCTGGATTCAGAGCTACACTGCTCGGTGCTGCTGTATAATGTCCTCCATGCTGCTGCTTTCTAATAAGTGTCTTACTCCCCTCAGTGCTGGATTCAGAGCTCCACTGCTCAGTGCTGCTGTATAATGTCCTCCATGCTGCAGCTTTCTAATAAGTGTCTTATCTCACCTCAGTGCTGGATTCAGAGCTACACTGCTCAGTGCTGCTGTATAATGTCCTCCATGCTGCAGCTTTCTAATAAGTGTCTTATCTCACCTCAGTGCTGGATGCAGAGCTACACTGCTCGGTGCTGCTGTATAATGTCCTCCATGCTGCTTCTTTCTAATAGATGTTTTATCTCACCCCGATGCTGGAATCAGAGTTACACTGCTCAGTGCTGCTGTATAATGTCCTCCATGCTGCTGCTTTCTAATAAGTGTCTTATCTCACCCCAGTGCTGGATTCAGAGCTACACTGCTCGGTGCTGCTGTATAATGTCCTCCGAGCTGCTGCTTTCTGATAAGTGTCTTATCTCACCTCAGTGCTGGATTCAGAGCTACACTGCTCGGTGCTGCTATATAATGTCCTCCATGCTGCTGCTTTCTAATAAGTGTCTTATCTCACCCCAGTGCTGGATTCAGAGCTACACTGCTCGGTGCTGCTGTATAATGTCCTCCGAGCTGCTGCTTTCTGATAAGTGTCTTATCTCACCTTAGTGCTGGATTCAGAGCTACACTGCTTGGTGCTGCTGTATAATGTCCTCCATGCTGCTGCTTTCTAATAAGTTTCTTATATCACCTCAGTGCTGGATTCAGAGCTACACTGCTCGGTGCTGCTATATAATGTCCTCCATGCTGCAGCTTTCTAATAAGTGTTTTATCTCACCTCAGTGCTGGATTCAGAGCTACACTGCTCAGTGCTGCTGTATAATGTCCTCCATGCTGCAGCTTTCTAATAAGTGTTTTATCTCACCTCAGTGCTGGATTCAGAGCTACACTGCTCAGTGCTGCTATATAATGTCCTCCATGCTGCTGCTTTCTAATAAGTGTCTTATCTCACCCCAGTGCTGGATTCAGAGCTACACTGCTCGGTGCTGCTGTATAATGTCCTCCGAGCTGCTGCTTTCTGATAAGTGTCTTACTCCCCTCAGTGCTGGATTCAGAGCTCCACTGCTCAGTGCTGCTGTATAATGTCCTCCATGCTGCAGCTTTCTAATAAGTGTCTTATCTCACCTCAGTGCTGGATTCAGAGCTACACTGCTCGGTGCTGCTGTATAATGTCCTCCATGCTGCTGCTTTCTAATAAGTGTCTTATCTCCCCTCAGTGCTGGATTCAGAGCTACACTGTTCGGTGCTGCTGTATAATGTCCTCCATGCTGCTGCTTTCTAATAAGTGTTTTATCTCACCTCAGTGCTGGATTCAGAGCTACACTGCTGGGTGCTGCTGTATAATGTCCTCCATGCTGCTTCTTTCTAATAGATGTTTTATCTCACCCCGATGCTGGAATCAGAGTTACACTGCTCAGTGCTGCTGTATAATGTCCTCCATGCTGCTGCTTTCTAATAAGTGTCTTATCTCACCCCAGTGCTGGATTCAGAGCTACACTGCTCGGTGCTGCTGTATAATGTCCTCCGAGCTGCTGCTTTCTGATAAGTGTCTTATCTCACCTTAGTGCTGGATTCAGAGCTACACTGCTCGGTGCTGCTGTATAATGTCCTCCATGCTGCTGCTTTCTAATAAGTGTCTTACTCCCCTCAGTGCTGGATTCAGAGCTACACTGCTCGGTGCTGCTATATAATGTCCTCCATGCTGCTGCTTTCTAATAAGTGTCTTATCTCACCTTAGTGCTGGATTCAGAGCTACACTGCTTGGTGCTGCTGTATAATGTCCTCCATGCTGCTGCTTTCTAATAAGTTTCTTATATCACCTCAGTGCTGGATTCAGAGCTACACTGCTCGGTGCTGCTATATAATGTCCTCCATGCTGCAGCTTTCTAATAAGTGTTTTATCTCACCTCAGTGCTGGATTCAGAGCTACACTGCTCAGTGCTGCTGTATAATGTCCTCCATGCTGCAGCTTTCTAATAAGTGTTTTAGCTCACCCCAGAGCTGAATTCACAGCTACGCTGCTAAACACTGTAAAATAATATCGTCCATGCTGCTACATTGAGACAGAAGAGCGGTAGTTCGTAATTTTTGTAATTGCCAAAAATTATATATGGAGCTTAAAAAGGGAAAACTGGTAAAATCAATAAGATCTATTTGTCCAGTGTATATTGATAATACCATTTTTCTATGTGCAGCCACCTCTTGGGGGAGCTCCTTACGTTTTCTTCCAGTGGTAGTAGTGTAAATACTTCCAGCTCCGCTATGTCTCAGCTTTCAGGACATCTTGAAGATCCTGTCTGTTACTATAAAATCCAGGCTGAATACAAGAGCACACTTACACAGGATCATCAGCAGTACACAGTATGTGACTGTGCAGCCTGCCCCTCCATAATACCAAAGGACCATTCGGGGGTTCACTGCCCGACCCAGAAAAGGATCCCAGGGGTACCAAAGCAGAAAGCCTCACATGGAAGTAACTTTGGAGGAAATCACAAATCCTTAGGATCTATTGCACAATAACCTACTAGATTCTCAGAATCGGCCCCACCCTGAGGAAATACCCCCTCTGATTTGGCTGTCCAAGATCTGAGGAATATTAACCACAGGACCCCCAACGGGAACTATTGTCTTGTCTCTACGGCATTTGGGTCACAGTGAAGGCACCTTCCTACCAAAATTGTGGAACTGATGAGTCTAAAGGCCCTGTCACACACAGAGATACATCTTTGGCAGATCTGTGGTTGCAGTGAAATCATGGACATATTGTTCCATTTGTACACAGCCACAAACCTGGCACTGATTGTCCACAATTTCACTGCAGCCACAGATCTGCCACAGATCTGCCACAGATCTGCCACAGATCTGCCACAGATCTGCCACAGATCTGCCACAGATCTGCCACAGATCTGCCACAGATCTGCCACAGATCTGCCACAGATTTATCTCTGTGTGTGACAAGGCCTTAACTTTATCTGATGGGACATTTTACATAGTGGCCTGGATCCATCTGCAGCAGAATCCCACCTCCAGCCTTTTCTGTTTATATAGAATGGTCTCAATTAGATACAATTGTAACACTCGCAGGGAATAATAATAATAATATAATAAATAATATTTATTCATTTTTATAGCGCTATTAATTCCACAGCGCTTTACAGTGGGAACACTGTCCCCATTGGGGCTCACAATCTAAATTCCCTATCAGTATGGTTATTTTTTGGAGTGTGGGAGGAAATTGGAGAACCTGGAGGAAACCCACGCAAACACAGGGAGAACATACAAACTCCTTGCAGATGGTGTCCTTGGTGGGACTAGAACCCAGGACCCCAGCGCTGCAAGGCTGCAGTGCTAACCACTGAGCCACCATATCCCTCATATAGGAGCACTCACCGTGTTCCTTGTGCCCCCCCATTAGCGTACATTACAAGCCTGCCTTCCTCGATCTCTGATTCCAGAGTCTGGAGAATCCTAAGTCTTCGAGCTGCAGCGGAGACAGTTGTGACCAGCGGATACATGGTGTAGTGTGTATGTGACACGACCGCAGGGGACGCCGAGAACATCACAACCCACGGATTCCTTCCACATGGATAACTGGGGCATTAATGGAAAAGCAACAAGAGGCTGCTGCACAATTCACATCAACATGATACTTGTATCTGTTTGGTTCTGTGTTTATACAAATGTATCACAATATTTATTATTATTATTAAAAACAGCATAATAAAAGCAGTAATCATCCCCCGTGGAATAAAACAGGCTTAGGGTATGTTCACACGTTTTGTTTTTCAGCTTTTTTTTCTGCAGCAAAACCTGATCTCTTGGCAGTAAAAAGCTGCATTTTTTTACTGAGTTTTTGCTGCGTTTTTTTGATGTGACATTTGTCTAAAGTACATTTAAATAAAGTTAGTTGCACTCAACAAAAAAGCAGCAAAAACAGCAACAAAAAAACACAGCTAAATGTTTGCACGTTCTCATTGCCAATGAGGAAGTGCAAAAATTTAGCTGTGTTTTTTGCTGCGTTTTTTTGTTGCTGTTTTTGCTGCTTTTTTTAAACAAGCTAATTCTTTCAGCATTTTTGCAGCTTTTTTCACAATTGAAAGTAATGAGTCATTGCTTTCAATGGCGAAAAAAGTAGCAAAAATGCTGACAATTGGTTTGTTTAAAAAATGCAGCAAAAACGCACCAGTTTTCCATTTCTGTCAGGAAAATAAAGCAAGTGCGTGAGATTTCTGGAATCTCAGGTTTTGCTGGTCCTGTAAAAGCAGCTATTTATTAGCATTTATTTGTCTAAAAACAATGAAAAAATGCTGCAAAAAAACGGCAAAAATATATAACATAGCCTTAAAGGGTTACTCTGAAAATAGCAAGTTATAGCCAATCCACAGGAGAGGGGAACGTGCTGATCATTGGGGTCCTCAGCGATTCTGGAAATGGGATATATGAGGTGCTGAGAACGGGTTTCTGCACAGTCTGATTTTTAATGGCACACGCTCAACCTCTGCCCCATTCATTGACTATGGGACAGCCAGAAGCGGCTGAGCAATGTATCCGCTTTCTCAGGCAATCCAATAAACAATGAATGTAGCGGACCTCCACTGAGTTCTCCATTGGCCTCAGTGGTCTCTCGGGTGGGAAGGAGATGTGGATTTGCCGTTGTTCTTGCAGTGACTCCATTGGCGCCTTTTACTCTATATTCTTGAGTATAATAAGCGGATGTCATAGGAATAACGATCATGTCACTGGCTAAAAGAAGGGAGAAAAGTCTGAAAGTGTGTGCCGCCATATTGTCCTGATGTCGCTGTGCATCGTGTTCATTTTATGAGAATTTGTGCCGCTTTTCATACGGATTCCGTACGGAATTCTCGTGAAAACCACATCATAAGCACAAATGCTCAGGTCGGTAATGGCTATGTGCACGTACTGCAGAATTGGGGCGGAAAATTTTTGCACCAAATCTGCAACTTGTGGCAGAAAAACGGACCGAAAAACACATGCGGTTTTGTTGCTTTTTTATGCATTTTTGCAGCAATTTCTTTTTTTTTTTGGGGGGGTGCGGTTTTTTTTTGCATGCAACAATTAACAGACTGTCAATAAAGCTAGGTTAATAAAAACAAAAAAAGCTTTCTTGATGTTAGTTTGTATTTTAACCATTCTTCCATTTCATTTTGCATTGTCCTGAACCTCAAGACATCACATTCTGTTTTAGCCATGGGTTTTTTGGTGTTGGAAAAAAAACGCACCAAAAGCTCATTGTGGGAACGCACCTGTGGACTCGAAACATTTTTTTTTCTTCATTACAACATTGAAGTAAATGGGTGAATAGACGATGCAAATCTGGACCAATAATTGACATGCTGCAGATTTTTCCGCATAAAATTCTGCCCCAAACTTGCAAGGAAAAAAAACGCAGCGCTGTCACAGCACTTCAAAAATGTGATAGACTTTGCCAGCAAAGGAAAGGTATGCAGATTTTGGGGAAAGATTAAAAAAAAACGCACCAAAAAACGCATCAAAAACTGCAGATGCGCACAGGACCTTAGGGCCTATATGTTGTTTCTTTTTTCTATTCATAGATTGATACTTTTTACATAAGTTCTTGTTCCTGCCGGAACTCACAATGTGATCTCCCCATACACACAAGGGTTAAATCAATAGGCAAATAATGAACCATCTACGATGCCGAGGCGAGGGCTGGAGTTTTTTTTTATAACTGGTGACACAGATTAAAGAACAAAGTATTCTCTTCTTACTTTGGATAATGTTGAATCTTCGCACATTTGTCAGTAATTGAGTCATTTCCCCCGGACCCTGCACGATAAGAACATTTATGCAAGAGATGAGCGATGACTTCTGTTCTGATCAGAAGACGTCTCAATTTCAAGAATTCTATTATGTAACATCTCAAATCAGAGTAAAGTAGCAATGGCTGGCGCAGGCTCCTCGGCACATTCACACACAGCTTCTGGTAGAGACCGGCGCAGGCTCCTCGGCACATTCACACACAGCTTCTGGTAGAGACCGGCGCAGGCTCCTCAGCACATTCACACACAGCTTCTGGTAGAGACCGGCGCAGGCTCCTCGGCACATTCACACACAGCTTCTGGTAGAGACCGGCGCAGGCTCCTCAGCACATTCACACACAGCTTCTGGTAGAGACCGGCGCAGGCTCCTCAGCACATTCACACACAGCTTCTGGTAGAGACCGGCGCAGGCTCCTCGGCACATTCACACACAGCTTCTGGTAGAGACCGGCGCAGGCTCCTCAGCACATTCACACACAGCTTCTGGTAGAGACCGGCGCAGGCTCCTCAGCACATTCACACATTGCTTCTGGTAGAGGCCAGCGCAGGCTCCTCGGCACATTCACACACAGCTTCTGGTAAAGACCGGCGCAGAATCCTCAGCACATTCACACACAGCTTCTGGTAGAGACCGGCGCAGGCTCCTCAGTACATTCACAACAGCCTCTGGTAGACACCGGCGCAGGCTTCTCGGCACATTCACAACAGCTTCTGGTAGAGACCGGCGCAGGCTCCTCGGCACATTCACACACAGCTTCTGGCAGAGACTGGCGCAGGCTCCTCAGCACTTTCACACACAGCTTCTGGCAGAGACCGGCGCAGGCTCCTCGGCACATTCACACACAGCTTCTGGCAGAGACCGGCGCAGGCTCCTCTGCACATTCACACACAGCTTCTGGTAGAGACCAGCGCTGGCTCCTCAGCACATTTACACACAGCTTCTGGTAGAGACCGGCGCAGGCTCCTCTGCACATTCACAACAGCTTCTGGTAGAGACCGGTGCAGGCTCCTTGGCACATTCACACACTGCTTTTGGCAGAGACTGGCACAGGTTTCTCAGCACATTTACAACAGCTTCTGGTAGAGGCCGGCGCAGGCTCCTCAGCACATTCACACACAGCTTCTGGTAGAGGCCAGCGCAGGCTCCTCAGCACATTCACAACAGCCTCTGGTAGAGACCTGCGCAGGCTTCTCGGCACATTCACAACAGCTTCTGGTAGAGACCGACGCAGGCTCCTCGGCACATTCATACACAGATTCTGGCAGAGACAGGCGCAGGCTCCTCAGCAAATTCACACACAGCTTCTGGCACAGACCGGCGCCGGCTCCTCAGCACATTCACAAAAGCTTCTGGTAGAGGCCAGCGCAGGCTCCTCAGCACATTCACACACAGCTTCTGGTAAAGACCGGCGCAGAATCCTCAGCACATTCACAACAGCCTCTGGTAGAGACCGGCGCAGGCTTCTCGGCACATTCACAACAGCTTCCGGTAGAGACCGGCGCAGGCTCCTCAGCATATTCACACACTGCTTCTGGCAGAGACTGGTGCAGGCTCCTCAGCACATTCAGAACAGTTTCTGGCAGAGACCGGCGCAGGCTCCTCAGCACATTCACACACATTTTCTGGCAGAGACCGGGGCAGACTCCTCAGCAAATTCACACACAGCTTCTGGTAGAGACCAGCGCTGGCTCCTCAGCACATTCACAGCAGCTTCTGGTAGAGACTGGCGCAGGCTCCTCTGCACATTCACAACAGCTTCTGGTAGAGACCGGCGCAGGCTCCTCGGCACATTCACACACTGCTTTTGGCAGAGACTGGCACAGGCTTCTCGGCACATTCACACACTGCTTTTGGCAGAGACTGGCACAGGCTCCTTGGCACATTCACAACAGCTTCTGGCAGAAACTGGCGCAGGCTCCTTGGCACATTCACAACAGCTTCTGGCAGAGACCTACGCAGGCTCCTCGTCACATTCACAACAGCTTCTGGCAGAGACTGGCGCAGGCTCCTCGGCACATTCACAACAGCTTCTGGCAGAGACCGGCCTAGGCTCCTCGGCACATTCACAACAGCTTCTGGCAGAGACCGGCGCAGGCTTCTCAGCACTTTCACACACAGCTTCTGGCAGAGACCGGCGCAGGCTTCTCAGCACATTCACACATTGCTTCTGGCAGAGACCGGCGCAGGCTTCTCAGCACATTCACACACAGCTTCTGGCAGAGAGCAGCGCAGACTGTATACCAGGAGGGGCCCTTGAGGCGGACAGTACATACCAGGAGATGGACAGTATATACTAGGATGGGGGACATATTTACTAGGATGGGGGACATATCAGAATGGGAGCATATATACCAGGATGGGTGAAATATTTACCAGGAAGGAGCCCAGGATGGGAAACAGGCTGGGGGATATTACTATATAATGGAGGTGCAACTCGTATGTCTTTATAGTATTTAGAACATAGATGCATACATCTGACCAATATATGGGGATGCGGGGGGAGGAGGGGGATGGGAGGGGCAGGTCCAAATTTTGCACCGGGGCCCATCGAACACTGGTTACTCCACTGACGAGTGACTCCCAGCAAACATCTGCATTCTGCATTTTTGTCAAAAAAGTACAAACACAACAAAAAATATTAAATATGCTTATTTTTTTACTAAAACTGCTTAAAGGGGATGTCCACATCATGTAGTCTCTTGTAGAATGCCTCTTTTTTAACGGACTCTCCATATCCCGGCAGAGTTCCCCTCTTTTAGATGGCTCTTACTTTGCTTGGCCAGTAATGGGGGTTAGGTGTAACTTTTGGGAGCGTAAAGTTAAAGAGGACCCTGTTTATAAATTCAGTTTTGTTAGCTAAGTGGGTGTGGTCATGAACTTTTTTTTATAGTTTCCTTGAGGTTCACGCCCACTTGGCTAACAATATTAGATTAAAGAGAAAAAGAGGCAATATCTCAGGGATGGAGAGGAGAAGGAACAAAAGAAAAACAACGCCGGATTCAGAAACGTCGGCCACTAAAAGCTTACACCTCGGAATGAGCGGAATGGGAATTCCTCCATTATTGCGGTCGGTCCCTGCACCAGTTGGTCATTAGAAGCCCTATCGATGTAAATGCGGTCGTCCAATGGTGTGGCACGGACGAGCTTTAAAATTGCGATAAGAATATAGTTTTTGGGGCCGTTTTCACATAAGATTTTGACTCAGCTGGAAATGAAACAAAAACTAATAAAAAGATCAGTCTCCTCCACGCTGAGCATTTGTTCTGGCTCCTAAGTCTTGTTTATTGTAGGAGACGACGGGCTAATACGTTAGGAGGGAATTCCTCGGCTTCATGGACGGAAGGCTTTGTTCGGAGGCTGCTGATAATTACTGCCTGTTATTTTGTGGCTGCTGCTCAGTTCTGGGGATCGTGCTGGGATTTCCCGCTGTGAGAGGGGATGTTCCAGTGAATTTCATTAATCTTTCATCAATGGAAAGAGGAAAACTATTAATATTTATAAATAAATGTTTTAAATACTTCTCACAGAGTCACATTTGTGGAATCGGCTCAGCAGCCTCAGATAACAGTACTAGAAAGCGGAAAGTGCCATAGCGGGGTTACTAAAATACGTTCAACCTCTGGATGCACCATGTGGTAAGGAGAGAGTATGGAGGGGGAAGGGGGACCATCATCAGGCTTTCTAGTTTGGTGTCTTAAAGGAGTTGTCCATCTCAGGTGAAATCTTACACTAATGGTGTGTAACGCACTCATCACTAGGATTCACCTGTGCCTGCTGCCGGTTCTAGCAGTAGTTACTTGACCACAAGCATTCAATTTGAACCAAGTGCATGGTGAAAGGGGAGGGAATCCCTGAGTCAGGGGAAGGGGGAAGATGGTGACCCCCTAACCAAACCTACCACTGGCCCCTGGGGTCCCTCACCACCCTAGATAGCACCTATTCTCCAAACTGGATACCTGACCCTAGGATTACCCTAGTGCTGGGCCCTAAATAGGGAACAGGGGATATGAGTTCTTTGTCAACCCTACCAAACACTAAGAAGACACAAGGCGAACACACGGGTAAAGCACATGAACAACTTATCTTCAGATACCTCAGGAAGAAGTTTAGCAATGATCCTACTGCTGAGTGCAAGCCGCCTGCTTGCATCCAAAGCTTGTGAAGGAACTGAATATCACCAGCACAAGTCCAGGAAAAATTACAGTATTTAAACCCAAGGGGAAATACAGATGATTAGTAGCTGAAAGGAAGAGGAGCACTGCAGGGTCCTAAAGGGAAAAGGATGAAAACCCAGCAGAGAAGATACCTAGTACACTGAATACTGACAGCAGGAATACTGAAGGTCAGGGAGAATTTTGTGCAGCCAAGCGCTGTGACCTTCTATTCCCAGAAACCACAGAACTGTTTGTCACCCGTGACAGGTGGTGAACCGGAAGGTTCAGTCGAATTCTAACATTGTGTGCATTACAACACATTAAGATTTCACCACTGCCCTTTAACTTTTCCAGACCTTTAGTGAAAATCTAAGATAAGGTTACTTCTTTTTTTCGGAAATCCTATATTTGTGAATTGTCTTTGAAAATTTCCATCTACTAATTTTTGAAAATTTCCATGTTCTTGTAGCAGTTTGGAAACTTCTTAGTTTAGGAATCACGTGGCTTATTCCTGATGGTTCCTTATTAATGATGAGCGACGGCAAAAGTGCTGGGGCCGGACGCTCGGACGTGCTCGACTTGAGTAACAAGAATAATGGAAGTCAATAATTGGGCAGTCCGGCAGTCCCCAACCCTAAGAATGTTATTAATATCAGATCAGTGGGGGGACGACCCCTTAACCAAAGCATAATAAATGTAGGGTAAACTAAATTATAGTCCCCTCGCCCCAACCCTTCAATGTCAACCATGCAGACTCCATCTTCTCCGGGCCGTCTCTGCTCTGGTCTTCCGGTATCTCTAGCTTCTCGGTGCTGACAAGGTCTCCAAACATCATGACGTTGCGCCACGACGTCATGATGACTTGTGTTTCTTGGATCTCATTATGCCACATCAAGTCCTGTCATGACATCTATGTGTTTTGAGGTCTTGTCAGCTGGAGGGAGAAGATGCCAGTAGAGCGTGGACCGGAGGTGGAGAGGAGCTGCCCGGCTGTCCAGATGAGAGCCACAGCGAGGGGAGTAGAAATTTTTTATCCACCTTCCAGGCTCTTTAGGTTCCGTCAACATTTTAGCTAGTTGGCTACCAATCTTCTGGATTCAAGAGAATGCGAACCACCCAAAATGTGGTTTCTCCCGAATCCAAACATTTTGAGGTCAGCTGGAAAATGCAGGAATGTGGAGGAAAAAGATGTCAGCAGAGTGTGGACCGGAGGTGGAGAGGGGCTGGCCGGATGTCCAGATAAAGGCCGGGGAGAGGGGAGCAGAAATTTTTTTAGCCACTTTTTGGACTTTTTAGGTTCTGTCAACATTTTAGCTGTCTGGCTACCAATTTTCTGGGTTCAAGAGAAAGAACCACCCAAAATGTGGTTTCTCCTAAATCCAAACATTGTGAGGTCTTCTCAACTTTAAGGAGAAGATGCCAGGTGAGTGTGTACTAGAGGTGGAGGGGGGCTGCTTGGATGTCCAGATGAAGGCCGGGGCGAGGTGAGTAGACATTTTTTTAGCCACTTTTCGGACTTTTTAGCTTCTGTCAACATTTTTAGCTGGTTGGCTACCAATTTTCTGGTTTCAAGAGAAAGAACCACCCAAAATGTGGTTTCTCCTAAATCTAACCATTGTGAGGTCTTGTCCGCTGGAGGGAGAAGATGCCAGTAGAGCGTGGACCGGAGGCGGAGAGGGGCTGCCCAGCTGTCCACAAGAGGGTCATGGTGCGGGGAGTATAATTTTTTATCCATCTTCCAGACTCTTTAGGTTCCATCAACATTTTAGCTGGTTGGTCAACAATTTTATTCAAGATAAGCGAAGCACCCAAAACATGCTTTCTCCAAAATCCAAACATTTTGGCAAATTCTTAATGCATATGATTAGTTAGAATTTATTCACTCATCTCTATTGGTTACATATAATTGACAGAGGTCAGGGGTGTCCTGTCTTACTCCTGGACAATCAACGTAGATTTCAATTGGACATCCCCTTTAAATTTAGGAGGGATCTAATTTATCTGTACTGAGGTTTACATGACGGTGCCCAATTTCAGAGACCATTTCTACAACAGAAATGTGCTCTTTGTGCGCGGCCTGCCGGCTGAGCTTGTGCTTATGGACAGTAGCCTATCTGAAGAAGCTGTGCTGCAGTGTAAAGCATGGAGTAAAATCTAAGCAGGATACTGATGAGGCACAGACTAAAAAGACACCAATAGACGATGCAGCCCGGCCGGAGTCATTGATGGAGAGCAGCCGGTAAACATTTCCCAAAGGCAACGATTGGCCATGAAGTGGTGCTGCGGCTCCATCACCCGTCCCCCGTATCAATGGCATTTATTGGAATGTTGGATAAAGCTGAATGTTACATTGAATCTCCCGAGAATTTTCCCTTTATCTATTGATCCCTCCACCCGGAGTCACTTCTTGGACTTTGCATTTTATCTCCATTAATGCATACGAGCGTCTCCGCAGAATGCCCGGAATGTAAATGACGCCCGGAGCGGCCGGTCGTGTCTAAGTGCTGAATGTTGCCAGTTCATCTACATATAAAGCTACCTGTCGTCCGCCACTGGATTTAAAGATCAAGTGTCAAGGATGCGGCTCATCTCAGCAAATTAGCAGCGGCGCGATGCGGGGTTTACTGCGCTAAATATGAGGAAGGGATCAGAGTCTTTATTCAGCGAGCTCAGTGTACCAGACGCAACACAATCACTGACCGGCGTCTCACAAGGATCAGGACCCGCAGGCTGACGCTCCACACATACAGGCGTCCGGAGGTTTCTCCATTGGAGACGAATGTAGAAAACAAAAAAGGGGATACAAAAGGAAGGCTGGAGCATTATTAGCACCAAATTCAGATTGTGTGGACCCACGGAAAGCACCTTACTATGGGGCCTCTGACAACTCCACCGTCCGTGACTACGGCACAATATGCAACCCTGCATGAGGGTCATGGTACATTGAAGAGCTTGACTTTCGGGGCCATATTAGGGGGTGAATATTGACTTTTTAATAAATAAATGGTTCAAGAGAGAACAGGAAGAGTCACACAGTGCCCAGATAACTCCAAACCATGCCAACTCAGGTCACAGCTAAATAATACCCCTCAGTGCCCAGATAACTCCAAACCATGCCAACTCAGGTCACAGCTAAATAATACCCCTCAGTGCCCAGATAACTCCAAACCATGCCAACTCAGGTCAAAGCTAAATAATACCCCTCAGTGCCCAGATAAATAGAATCATAGGAGAATCCACATTAATAAACCATGCAGTATCCAGGTAAATAGTATATACAACATCCAGAAAATCGAAGTATATAGCATCTAGAAAAATAATGTCCACATAAAGAAAATATAAAACATCTTCATAAATAGTGTAATGGCGTCCAGATAAACTATACAGGATCCAGATAAATAGTGCCCAGGAAAAGAACGGTAACAGCGTCCAAACAAAATGGTGTAATAGCATCAAGATAAATCAATTATACAGGATCCAGATAAATAATGTCCAAATAAATATTACAAAAGTGTCCAGATAAAATATACAAGATCCAGATAAATAATGCCCAGATAAAGAATGGTAACTGCATCCAGACAAATAGTGTAATAGCATCAAGACAAATTATACAGGATCCAAATAAATAATGTTCAAATAAATATTACACAATGTCCTGATAAATAGTGTACAAGTGTCTAGATATACAATACTGATCAAAAGTTTGGACACACCTTCTCATCTCTAGAACAACTGTTAAGAGGAGACTTTGTGCAGCAGCCTTCATGGTAAAATAGCTGCTAGGAAACCACCGTGTCTTTGTGCGACGCAGAAAAGGTGAATGTATGGACTCTACATGGCTGGTTCCCACCGTGAAGCATGGAGGAGGAGGAGGTGTGATGGTGTGGGGGGGCTTTGCTGGTGACACTGTTGGGGATTTATTCAAAATGGAAGGCATACAAAACCAGCATGGCTACCACAGCATCTTGCAGCGTCATGGTATTTCATCCAGTTTGCGTTTAGTTGGATCATCATTTATTTTTCAACAGGACAATGACCCCAAACACACCTCCAGGCTGTGTAAGGGCTATGTGACTAAGAAGGAGAGTGATGGGTGCTACGCCAGATGACCTGGCCTCCACAGCCACCAGACCTGAACCCAATCGAGATGGTTTGGGGTGAGCTGGACCGCAGAGTGAAGGCAAAAGGGCCAACAAGTGCTAAGCATCTCTGGGAACTCCTTCAAGACTGTTGGAAAACCATTTCCGGTGACTACCTCTTGAAGCTCATCAAGAGAATGCCAAGAGTGTGCAAAGCAGTAATCAAAGCAAAAGGTGGCGACTGTGAAGAACCTAGAATATAAGACATATTTTCAGGTGTTTCACACTTTTTTAAGTATTTCTTCCACATGTGTTAATTCATAGTTTTGATGCCTTCAATGTGAATCTACAATTTTCAGAGTCATGAAAATAAAGAAAACTCTTTGAATGAGAAGGTGTGTCCAAACTTTTGATCAGTACTGTATAATGTCCAAATAGAGTATTTGTGTCCAGATAAATAGTGTATTTAAAGTCTTTATAACGAATGTATACAGCTTCCAGACACATGATTGCTATATAATGTCCAGATAAATAATGTCCAGATAAATACTGTAAAAGTGTCCAAATAATGTAGACAGCGTCCAGATAAATAATGTCCAGATATATAATTCACAAGAGTCAAGATAAATAGTGTACAAGTGTCTACATAAATAATGTCCAGATAAATAGAGCATATAGTGTCCAGATAATTGATGTATTTAAAGTCTTTACAACTAATGTATACAGCTTCCAGATAGATGATTTAGAATATACATCCAGATAAATATTGCTCAGACAGTGTATATAGTGTCCTGGAAATTAATGTATTTAAATTCTTAGTGTGTAGAGTCCAGATACATGATGTAGTGTGTAGTTTAACTGAAGATAAATAATGTCCAGATAAATAGTGTATATAAATGTCAGACTCAATATGCATATAACATCCAGATATTGTCCAGATAAATGATGTATACAGCATTCGGATACAGAGGCCCGGATTTATCAGTTTTCGCCAGCAATCAGAAGTAACACTGCTTATAATGTTACAATATTTCTTGTACTTCTGCCGTTCTTACTCCAATCCCAACCAACTCCGCCAAACTGTAGACTTTGTTTACTTTGAGTCTTTTTGCTGAGTCTTTGAAGGAGTAAACTACAAAATCCTTCTCCAAATCTCAAAACTCCTCAAAAACTTGTAATTTCTTGCTCCAAAAAATGCAACAAACAGAATTGGTTTGAACATTCCCAAAAGAATCTGCGCACAAAGACTTTTGAGGAGTTTCTTGGAGCGAGTCCACCTTAAAGAAGCTTGAAAGACTCTTCCTCTTCCCTTCTACTGTAAAGTTCTTTGCTGCTCGTGTATCCTGTCCTCTGAGTATATTTGAACAGACGCCTGGTGGGGTATACAAGGCATCTCGCGTCTTTGAAATGTTTCCTGATTGAATTCGCTCCAAACCGGTCACTAGCCAAAAAACCCCGCAAGAAATCATGGAAAAAACTCTGAGGCTATGTGCGCACGCTGTGGATTTTACCGCGGATTTGCTGCAGAAAATGTGTCTAAAACATTGCTGCAGTCATTCCCCAGCAAATCCTATGGGTATAAAAAAAATTGCTGTGCGCACGCTGCGTTTTTTTATACCCGCGGATTTTACGCTGCGGAATTAATGAGCATGTCACTTCTTTTCCGCAGGTACCTGCGGTTTTGGCCATAGATAATGGTAAAAATCCGCAGGGACCAACCCGCGGAAAATCCGCACCAAATCCGCAGCAAACCGCGGTAAAACCGCATGCAGATTATGTTGCGGTTTTGACGTGGTTTTTTACCGCGGGTGCGGGATTCTTTCAGAGGGTCCAGTTTTTTCTAGTGCGCACATGGCCTGAAAATGAAGAGCTCCGCAGAGAAGGAAGGCTTCCAGAAGAGGTTTCTCCGAGAAAACGTTTTGAGTGACTGTATGAAGACGTTGTCCCCCATAGTCTCCGCACCTGCAGGCTGTATATACAGAGCGTTGTCCCCCATAGTGTCCGCACCTGCAGGCTGTATATACAGAGCGTTGTCCCCCATAGTCTCCGCACCTCCAGGCTGTATATACAGAGCGTTGTCCCCCATAGTGTCAGCACCTGCAGGCTGTATATACAGAGCGTTGTCCCCCATAGTGTCCGCACCTGCAGGCTGTATATACAGAGCGTTGTCCCCCATAGTGTCCGCACCTGCAGGCTGTATATACAGAGCGTTGTCCCCCATAGTGTCCGCACCTGCAGGCTGTATATACAGAGCGTTGTCCCCCATAGTCTCCGCACCTGCAGGCTGTATATACAGAGCGTTGTCCCCCATAGTGTCCGCACCTGCAGGCTGTATATACAGAGCGTTGTCCCCCATAGTGTCCGCACCTGCAGGCTGTATATACAGAGCGTTGTCCCCCATAGTGTCTGCACCTGCAGGCTGTATATACAGAGCGTTGTCCCCCATAGTCTCCGCACCTGCAGGCTGTATATACAGAGCGTTATCCCCCATAGTGTCCACACCTGCAGGCTGTATATACACAGCGTTGTCCCCCATAGTCTCCGCACCTCCAGGCTGTATATACAGAGCGTTGTCCCCCATAGTGTCCGCACCTGCAGGCTGTATATACAGAGCGTTGTCCCCCATAGTCTCCGCACCTGCAGGCTGCGTCCGTCCCCCCGGTCCGGGGATGTCTCCGGCTCATCACACCATGATGGTGTCAGGAGATCAAGGTGATCATGAAGTATTTATGGTGCGGAAATGATAAAACTCAGGGACGAGTGAAATCAATCTGGGAATAAAACGTGGGGCAGAACGATTCAGCCTCTGGGTGGAAACCACATAAATAATCGTCAGCTCCGCGCGCTCAGGGGCTGCGTGTAATTATCCGTAATAACAGCACATTATTCAGAAGGAAGATCTGATAAATAAGAGCCGGAAGCTTCTGTAATCGGAAAGTCACCGGAGCCCCGGGATACTCCACCACCGCTCTGATATTCCACTAATGTATCTATTCACTAATTGATACAATTTGTTACTATGAATATCGCTTTACATCCTGTGTAACACTTCACACTGTTATTCCCTAAATATCAAGTTATCCCCTATCTGTTGGATCAAGGATAGCTTACTGATCTCTGGGGGTCCGATTGCTGGGACCCCTGCACATGCTTGGTCTCCGCTCCGTTCATTGTCTATGGGACTGGTGAGTACAGCGCTCCACTATTTATATATCTGAGGTTGAGAATGCGCACCTCTGCTCCATTCACTGTCTATGGGACTGGTCAGTGCAGCACTCCACTATTTATATGACTGAGGTTGAGAATGCGCACCTCTGCTCCATTCATTGTCTATGGGACTGGTGAGTACAACGCTCCACTATTTATATCACTAAGGTTGAGAATGCACACCTCTGCTCCATTCATTGTCTATGGGACTGGTCAGTGCAGCACTCCACTATTTATATGACTGAGGTTGAGAATGAGCACCTCTGCTCCAATCATTGTCTATGGGACTGGTGAGTGCAGCACTCCACTATTTATATGACTGAGGTTGAGAATGCGCACCTCTGCTCCAATCATTGTCTATGGGACTGGTGAGTGCAGCACTCCACTATTTATATGACTGAGGTTGAGAATGCGCACCTCTGCTCCAATCATTGTCTATGGGACTGGTGAGTACAGCGCTCCAGTATTTATATGACTGAGGTTGAGAATGTGCATCTCCACTCCATTTAGGATGGGGCCAGTGGGCTAGAGCTCCTTTCTTGAGGTTTTGCAGTGCACAATTGCATCGCCAAAGGGGGTCCCAGTGGTGGAAACCCCAGTTATCAGAAAGTTAGATTTATTGGAATAATATTTTACGGCTGTGTTCACATCTGCATCGGAGCTTCAGTAGCAAATGCCATCAGTTTTGATTGGAAGAGTAGCACAGCATGCAGTATTGTTCTGACATTATAAGGGAGGCACACCATGAAGAAAGCCAATAGTCCATCCGGATCTGATATGCCATTGGATTCTCTTTTTTTTTCTGTACTTATGCCTTTTGGCAATGCAGATTGATCTGAGTCTTGAGAATACGAGTACTGCATAAAGGGTTAAATTAAAGGGATTCTCCAGCAGAAACTCATTATACTGCAAAGGGGTCAGACTGCCTTAAATAATAATAATGTGTGATTCTCTCGTTCTCCCGTTCCTCCACCAATCCTTTCCCAACACTTCATTGTGTGGATTTTTTACTTCCTGTTTACATCTAGACACAGAAAATACAAGGAAATTGCCAGTCAGCCAATCACAGACTGCAGGAACAACCCGCCTCAGCCAGTGATTGGCTGAGCAGGTACGTCCTGTGTGCAGAGATAGGACAGGGAAGTGGACTGACGACGGAGTCACTTATTTTACTGTTATAAACCAGTCCGAGTCCTTTGGATATTTTTAATCAACGTAGCGCAAAGTTATTTCATTTCTATTTTAAATGCATTAGCACAATAAAAAGAATATAATAAACAAAACAAAAAAACAAGAATAATCTCAATATTTCAAATTAAAATCTTGGAGGAATTTCACTTGCAATCCCCATCGTGACCACACGGTGCGCTGTGCCGAAGAAACTCAGTTGAGCAGCATAAAGTGCTCTCTGTTGACGCAGGACCGCGGTACTCTACAGCACCACCAAGTGGCAGAAACAGTGTATGCAGCAATCTAATTTTTTTTATATTCTCCTGGAAAAAGACATATATATATGTTGCAATGTGTCTATGATATTTCCATAATTGAAGGGATAATCGTTAGTTTGTTGTCTGATTGTCTCCTCTAGTTTCCCATGAAGCGCGCAGTGCCATCGCCGATCCTCAGCACTTCCCGCAGCCGGCACTGGCCATACCTTGCCTCTGCGCAGTCGGTGCCTGTTGTCCCTCTCGTACCCTCTGCCCGGTTAGTGGCGGTAATTGAAGGATTACTTCTCGGGGCTGACCAGGCGATTAAGGAGTTAATTTCCGTCCTGGGGAGCCGCTAACACCAGTGATTTTCGCAATGATTCCCTGGAAATGGAGCCTCTTCTCTGCCCGGCAGGAGGCCGCTCCGCTCACATCACAGTGTCACATTCCGCAGCCACAATACAAAAGTCGGGGGTCACGTTTCTATAGATGGGGTTATCCGGGGCCCGGAACATCTCATTCATGGAGCTGACACCGGCAGAATCACCGCTCTCCTCTCCTTCCTAATAAAAGCCGCTCATGCTCACCGCGACCGCGCAGATCAAGGCCGCCCGCGAAGGATTCATCACAAAGGTATAAATAATGAGATTTTACTGGCCTGACACCGTCAAGGATTCCGGGCTTTTATTTTTGGAGAACGTTCAAGGATGTCGTCCGCGTTGTCAGATTTTGATTTACACATTATGAGATGTTTCCTTCAAAGAAAAACTCTCCTGAGTCGTATGAGCCCCACTGCAAATCTCTGATTGCACCCACAATAATATTGTGCTCCTATGGGGTATTTGTGCCCCCCTTAGGCACTAGTGTGACTGCGATCCTTGTACCCCCATAACTTTGCCTCCTCAGCCCCTTCACACCTCCGTGTCTCCAGTACGTGTGGGGTCCGTTCTATCATGAATCAGAGCCACTTTCACAGCCATACTCTGTGTGGATTTTCCCACCTCCGTGTCTTCACATGAACCACATGGATCACAAGGGTCAATACAAGTCAATGGGTCCCCGAAAAACACATGCAGCACACAGAGGATAGCAGCGTACAAAGTGTATGTCGTCGGTCATGATTGTGACAGGGAAATATGGCACACAACGGGACATACAGCACAAGGGGTACACAGGGGACACTTTAACAATGGTGGGCCCTAGCGCTAGTGAGAGGGAAAATAGAACCTTCCACCACTTACCTGCCTCTGTACTCTGAACGCCTTTCCAGTCCGTATACAGTTTCCACACCTGTTGCTGAGCAGGAACCTGAAGCCCTGAGATGACCCTATAATAGTCCTGGCTAGTGAGTGGGCAGGTAAGGGAAGCTAACCTCATTGCAGGTCTAAAACAACCCACACGGGAAAGGAAGACAGATGGGGAAAGACATCAACAGACTGCAGCAGCCAGCACCAAGACTGCAGCCACACCAACAACTTGCAGAGAGGGCTCCACCAGTGCCTTCAACCTCCTGGCCATGCATCCAAATGAGAGTGAATAACCGCAACCCTCTACTGGGAGAAGAGGGTATATATAGGGACGGGGAGTGGTCCAAACCGGAAATGTGGCGCCCTGGACAAGCCAGGGGCCACAGAGAACACCAACACACCCCACACTCCCAGCAGGCACACCGAAGTCAAACACAAAACCCTTGTTGCCTTCCTCCAGGGGCTGATGATCACACCAGGGGGTGGGCCAGGCGGTTGGTCCCGCCCACCAAGGAGTTCACAGTCCTGGAGGCGGGAAAAGTAAACAGTTTAGTTTTGGAGGTGAAAGTGGAAGGAGGAAAGTAGTAAAGGAGCAGACAGAAGTTGGTCCGGGTTTGCGGCCCGGACAGATCAGCAAGGTTGGCAGACGGTGGAGACCGTCTGCAGGAGTGGCCGATTGGAGTCTACCGTAAGGACCGTGGACGAGCGGTCGCCCGGCGGTACCGGACCGGTACGCGAAGAGAAGCCAGTACCATCTGGCAGGGGCTTACGGACCCCGGCAAGGCTAGGAGTCGCCGTGAATTTGCCGAATTCGTTAGTGAAGGGAACCTCCTGGGTTTCCCAACAGCCAAGTCCCGACAGAAGGCAACAGCCCAACCAAGTGAGGGTCGCCAAGGCAACCGTTTCTCAGGGCCAGCGCCTGCGGGCAAAAGGGGCTCCTCCGGCCCATATCCAAGCTGGGGAGCGGGTTACCGGTGGGAACCCATTGGAACCATCTACCGTATCTAGGTGCAGGGAAAGGCAGTCACCATCAACCTGCCGGGAGAAAACAACACCGCAGCCGTCTGTGGGACCCGTCCATCCAGCTGTGTGTTTTACCGAGAACTGTGTCCTCATCATTGGCTGAGTGAGTACCACCGTGCCGTGCGGCACAACGCTGCCCCCGCGACCCTGCACCTCACCAGGCCCCATAACCCGCCTGCCATCCACCCCTACCCCCATCACCGGGCCCCGGGACAACTAACCCCTTACCCACGGAGGGGAGAACTAACAACAAGGCTGCTCCCTGTCACCGCTCCCGGGATCCCCGTCTAGAGCAGCGGTGGTGTCACCAATATCACCACAACCGTGGGTGGCGTCACGGACAATATCCAATCCCCTCAACCAAATCTCCTTTTCACTCACGGGCGAGGAACGCCGCTCGAGTCCCCGGGATCCAGCCCACTGCTCGAGCCACCACCGAGCAGCAGCAGCAGCCAGACCCGAGCAGTGGGAGAGCGCAGCGTCCCCTCCTCCGCCAGCGACAGAAACACTTGAGAAGGTAATGAGAATGCTTCAAGCAAGGAGTACTGACATTAACACTCTCCTCCCCAAAAGGAAAGGAAGCTACATGACCAACCAGCAAGAATTCTGCCTCTCACAGACCTGTTATTTTTTCTCCTATTCTGCACTGCATTAATTGCACCTGTTTGAATCTGTTACCTGTATAAAAGATGCCTGTTCAAACACTCAAACCTCTCCACCAATGGCCACGACCACAGAGCTGTCTAAGGACACCTGGGATAAAACTGCAGACCTGCACAAGGCTGTTATGCCCTACAGGATAATAGGCAAGCAGCTTGGTGAGAAGACAACAACTGTTGCCACAATTATTAGAAAATGGAAGAAACACAAGGCACAGCGCTGTATGACTGATAGTGGCAGATCCTGGTATTACAGCTTAGTCTCATATACTACAATAAGAATGAGTGGCTCTGAGCAGTAATACCAGGAACAGCTAGTGGTAAAAGGATGGCGCTGTGAATAGGGTAGGACCCACGCCAGTGTGCCACAGCCCCGGTACTCCCCTGACCGGTGGGAGTGCTCGAAGGAGGAAACAAAGAGCACGAGTTCAATCAGTGTTAAACGTGTTGCTTAAGTGCAATCATCAAAAGAAATCTTTGCACAGATTAGAAATCATTTTCAGCCGTGTGATAATTGTAACAACTTGAGTAATGACAAATCCTCCCCGAAGACCGGCGTTCTAAAGACGTACAATCATCGGCAATTCTCCGCTTTTTTTTCTGCAGCCTGGTGCGGCCGGAGCGACAGCGCGCGGGAAACAAGATGAATTATCTGACTAAGTATTATCAAAGTTTAGGAGCCATTAGTCTTTCATATTGTACAAGAGCCGGAGCCGCAGCCGGAGCCAGAGCCAGAGCCAGAGCCGGCCATTTCTCTTCATTCAACCTTCAGAGTAAAATCAATTAGTCATCAGTTCTAAATATTTCACAAATCAGGTTTTATTCCTGCGCTGGTTTTTTGTATTAAAGCCCAGGCTGTCAGGTTTTCCAATCCTCCCCCCCCCCCAAAAAATAAATGTGTGCATAAATGGCCGTGTTTACAATCAATCCTGCGCCAAGATAATCAGTTTATTGGCTCCGCCAGTATGTGACCTGCAGAGAGAATATCCCGGAGTCAGCAGAAGAGCGCGGCGCCTCGTAAAGCACTTAACGGGCCACTGCGGGAAGGACGGACACAAAGTCTAACCCCTCTGCCCCCAACTGGGGTCCCCTCTGTACGGGGTCATGAATGAGTCTATGGGAGGCACTATTAGGGGTCAGGGGTCCACTCATTTCTTTCAGGGACCCTCTTAATCTTAGAGCGATGCTTAGTGGGGATCCAGGATTTGACACCTTCACCAAATCATCAATGCAGAAGCAGCTTCACTATCAGAACCGGTGAAGACCCCAAATATCAGCCGTGCCCTGATCAGAAGGTGGGCGGATTTCCTGGAACCTCTTTGTAATCAGTAGGGGTCTGGACCTGGGGACCCTCAATGATCCAGAAAATCAACGCAGAAGCCCCTTCATTCTCAGGATCAGTGATGGTCCCTGTGGTCAGAACTGCACCGATCATAAAGTGATAGCCTAATAATATGCCACCATGCTATGAATAATGATGGGCGAGCGTGCTCAATGGAGGATCGGGGGGCTCAGGTACGCTCAGTGCCCGGCCGAGTATCATGGGGGCTCTGATGTGTTCACATGTCCAAGCATTGTCTTCCATTATACCTGTATTGTATGCTCATCATTACAGGTAGCATGGTAGTGCCCGCTCATCACTAGTTACCAGTACTGAGCCCCCGAGCATGGTAGTGCCCGCTCATCACTAGTTACCAGTACTAAGCACCCGAGCATGGTAGTGCCCACTCATCACTAGTTACCAGTACAGAGCACCCGAGCATGGCAGTGCCCACTCATCACTAGTTAGCAGTACTGAGCACCCAAGCATGGTAGTGCCCGCTCATCACTAGTTACCAGTACTGAGCACCCGAGCATGGTAGTGCCCGCTCATCACTAGTTACCAGTACTGAGCACCCGAGCATGGTAGTGCCCGCTCATCACTAGTTACCAGTACTGAGCACCCGAGCATGGCAGTGCCCACTCATCACTAGTTACCAGTACTGAGCACCCGAGCATGGTAGTGCCCGCTCATCACTAGTTACCAGTACTGAGCACCCGAGCATGGTAGTGCCCGCTCATCACTAGTTACCAGTACTGATCACCCGAGCATGGTAGTGCCCGCTCATCACTAGTTACCAGTACTGAGCACCCGAGCATGGTAGTGCCCACTCATCACTAGTTACCAGTACTGAGCACCTGAGCATGGTAGTGCTCACTCATCACTAGTTACCAGTACTGAGCACCCAAGCATGGCAGTGCCCGCTCATCACTAGTTACCAGTACTAAGCACCCGAGCATGGTAGTGCCCACTCATCACTAGTTACCAGTACTGAGTACCCGAGCATGGTAGTGCCCGCTCATCACTAGTTACCAGTACTGAGCACCCGAGCATGGCAGTGCCCGCTCATCACTAGATACCAGTACAGAGCACCTGAGCATGGTAGTGCCCGCTCATCACTAGTTACCAGTACTGAGCACCCGAGCATGGTAGTGCCCACTCATCACTAGTTACCAGTACAGAACACCCGAGCATGGTAGTGCCCGCTCATCACTAGTTACCAGTACTGAGCACCCGAGCATGGTAGTGCCCGCTCATCACTAGTTACCAGTACTGAGCACCTGAGCATGGTAGTGCCCACTCATCACTAGTTACCAGTACTGAGCACCCGAGCATGGCAGTGCCCACTCATCACTAGTTACCAGTACTGAGCACCCGAGCATGGTAGTGCCCACTCATCACTAGTTACCAGTACTGAGCACCCGAGCATGGTAGTGCCCACTCATCACTAGTTACCAGTACTGAGCACCCGAGCATGGTAGTGCCCACTCATCACTAGTTACCAGTACTGAGCACCCGAGCATGGTAGTGCTCACTCATCACTAGTTACCAGTACTGAGCACCCGAGCATGGCAGTGCCCACTCATCACTAGTTACCAGTACTGAGCACCCGAGCATGATAGTGCCCACTCATCACTAGTTACCAGTACTGAGCACCCGAGCATGGCAGTGCCCGCTCATCACTAGTTACAAGTACTGAGCACCTGAGCATGGTAGTGCTCACTCATCACTAGTTACCAGTACTGAGCACCCGAGCATGGCAGTGCCCGCTCATCACTAGTTACAAGTACTGAGCACCCGAGCATGGTAGTGCTCACTCATCACTAGTTACCAGTACTGAGCACCCGAGCATGGCAGTGCCCGCTCATCACTAGTTACAAGTACTAAGCACCCGAGCATGGTAGTGCCCGCTCATCACTAGTTACCAGTACTGAGCACCCGAGCATGGCAGTGCCCGCTCATCACTAGTTACCAGTACAGAGCACCTGAGCATGGTAGTGCCCGCTCATCACTAGTTACCAGTACTGAGCACCCGAGCATGGTAGTGCCCACTCATCACTAGTTACCAGTACAGAACACCCGAGCATGGTAGTGCCCGCTCATCACTAGTTACCAGTACTGAGCACCCGAGCATGGTAGTGCCCGCTCATCACTAGTTACCAGTACTGAGCACCTGAGCATGGTAGTGCCCGCTCATCACTAGTTACCAGTACTGAGCACCTGAGCATGGTAGTGCTCACTCATCACTAGTTACCAGTACTGAGCACCCGAGCATGGCAGTGCCCGCTCATCACTAGTTACCAGTACTAAGCACCCGAACATGGTAGTGCCCGCTCATCACTAGTTACCAGTACTGAGCACCCGAGCATGGCAGTGCCCGCTCATCACTAGTTACCAGTACAGAGCACCTGAGCATGGTAGTGCCCGCTCATCACTAGTTACCAGTACTGAGCACCCGAGCATGGTAGTGCCCACTCATCACTAGTTACCAGTACAGAACACCCAAGCATGGTAGTGCCCGCTCATCACTAGTTACCAGTACTGAGCACCCGAGCATGGTAGTGCCCGCTCATCACTAGTTACCAGTACTGAGCACCTGAGCATGGTAGTGCCCGCTCATCACTAGTTACCAGTACAGAGCACCTGAGCATGGTAGTGCCCGCTCATCACTAGTTACCAGTACTGAGCACCCGAGCATGGTAGTGCCCACTCATCACTAGTTACCAGTACAGAACACCCGAGCATGGTAGTGCCCGCTCATCACTAGTTACCAGTACTGAGCACCCGAGCATGGTAGTGCCCGCTCATCACTAGTTACCAGTACTGAGCATCCGAGCAAGGTAGTGCCCGCTCATCACTAGTTACCAGTACTGAGCACCCGAGCATGGTAGTGCCCGCTCATCACTAGTTACCAGTACTGAGCACCCGAGCATGGTAGTGCCCGCTCATCACTAGTTACCAGTACTGAGCACCCGAGCATGGTAGTGCCCGCTCATCACTAGTTACCAGTACAGAGCACCTGAGCATGGTAGTGCCCGCTCATCACTAGTTACCAGTACAGAGCACCTGAGCATGGTAGTGCCCACTCATCACTAGTTACCAGTACAGAGCACCTGAGCATGGTAGTGCCCGCTCATCACTAGTTACCAGTACAGAGCACCTGAGCATGGTAGTGCCCGCTCATCACTAGTTACTAGTACTGAGCACCCGAGCATGGTAGTGCCCACTCATCACTAGTTACCAGTACAGAACACCCGAGCATGGTAGTGCCCGCTCATCACTAGTTACCAGTACTGAGCACCCGAGCATGGTAGTGCCCGCTCATCACTAGTTACCAGTACTGAGCACCTGAGCATGGTAGTGCCCGCTCATCACTAGTTACCAGTACTGAGCATCCGAGCAAGGTAGTGCCCGCTCATCACTAGTTACCGGTACTGAGCACCCGAGCATGGTAGTGCCCGCTCATCACTAGTTACCAGTACTGAGCACCCGAGCATGGTAGTGCCAGCTCATCACTAGTTACCAGTACTGAGCACCCGAGCATGGTAGTGCCCGCTCATCACTAGTTACCAGTACTGAGCACCTGAGCATGGTAGTGCCCTCTCATCACTAGTTACCAGTACTGAGCACCTGAGCATGGTAGTGTCTGCTCATCACTAGTTACCAGTACTGAGCACCCGAGCATGGTAGTGCACGCTCATCACTAGTTACCAGTACTGAGCACCCGAGCATGGTAGTGCACGCTCATCACTAGTTACCAGTACTAAGCACCTGAGCATGGTAGTGCCCGCTCATCACTAGTTACCAGTACTGAGCACCCGAGCATGGTAGTGCCCGCTCATCACTACTTACCAGTACTGAGCACCCGAGCATGGTAGTGCCCACTCATCACTAGTTACCAGTACTGAGTACCTGAGCATGGTAGTGCCCACTCATCACTAGTTACCAGTACTGAGTACCTGAGCATGGTAGTGCCCACTCATCACTAGTTACCAGTACTGAGTACCTGAGCATGGTAGTGCTCGCTCATCACTAGTTACCAGTACTGAGCACCTGAGCATGGTAGTGCCCGCTCATCACTAGTTACCAGTACTGAGCACCCGAGCATGGTAGTGCCCACTCATCACTAGTTACCAGTACTGAGTACCTGAGCATGGTAGTGCCCGCTCATCACTAGTTACCAGTACTAAGCACCTGAGCATGGTAGTGCCCGCTCATCACTAGTTACCAGGACTGAGCACCTGAGCATGGTAGTGCCCGCTCATCACTAGTTACCAGTACTGAGCACCTGAGCATGGTAGTGCCCGCTCATCACTAGTTACAAGTACTGAGCACCTGAGCATGGTAGTGCCCGCTCATCACTAGTTACCAGTACTGAGCACCTGAGCATGGTAGTGCCCACTCATCACTAGTTACCAGTACAGAGCACCCGAGCATGGTAGTGCCCGCTCATCACTAGTTACCAGTACTGAGCACCCGAGCATGGTAGTGCCCGCTCATCACTAGTTACCAGTACTGAGCACCCAAGCATGGTAGTGCCCGCTCATCACTAGTTACCAGTACTGAGCACCCGAGCATGGTAGTGCCCCCTCATCACTAGTTACCAGTACTGAGCACCCGAGCATGGTAGTGCCCACTCATCACTAGTTACCAGTACTGAGCACCCGAGCATGGTAGTGCCCACTCATCACTAGTTACCAGTACTGAGCACCTGAGCATGGTAGTGCCCACTCATCACTAGTTACCAGTACTGAGCACCCGAGCATGGTAGTGCCCACTCATCACTAGTTACCAGTACTGAGCACCCGAACATGGTAGTGCCCGCTCATCACTAGTTACCAGTACTGAGCACCTGAGCATGGTAGTGCCCGCTCATCACTAGTTATGAGTACTGAGCACCCGAGCATGGTAGTGCCCGCTCATCACTAGTTACCAGTACTGAGCACCCGAGCATGGTAGTGCCCGCTCATCACTAGCTACAAGTACTGAGCACCCAAGCATGGTAGTGCCCACTCATCACTAGTTACCAGTACTGAGCACCTGAGCATGGTAGTGCCCGCTCATCACTAGTTACCAGTACTAAGCACCCGAGCATGGTAGTGCCCGCTCATCACTAGTTACCAGTACTGAGCACCCGAGCATGGCAGTGCCCGCTCATCACTAGTTACCAGTACAGAGCACCTGAGCATGGTAGTGCCCGCTCATCACTAGTTACCAGTACTGAGCACCCGAGCATGGTAGTGCCCACTCATCACTAGTTACCAGTACAGAACACCCGAGCATGGTAGTGCCCGCTCATCACTAGTTACCAGTACTGAGCACCCGAGCATGGTAGTGCCCGCTCATCACTAGTTACCAGTACTGAGCACCTGAGCATGGTAGTGCCCGCTCATCACTAGTTACCAGTACTGAGCATCCGAGCAAGGTAGTGCCCGCTCATCACTAGTTACCAGTACTGAGCACCCGAGCATGGTAGTGCCCGCTCATCACTAGTTACCAGTACTGAGCACCCGAGCATGGTAGTGCCCGCTCATCACTAGTTACCAGTACTGAGCACCCGAGCATGGTAGTGCCCGCTCATCACTAGTTACCAGTACAGAGCACCTGAGCATGGTAGTGCCCGCTCATCACTAGTTACCAGTACTGAGCACCCGAGCATGGTAGTGCCCGCTCATCACTAGTTACCAGTACTGAGCACCCGAGCATGGTAGTGCCCACTCATCACTAGTTACCAGTACAGATCACCCGAGCATGGTAGTGCCCGCTCATCACTAGTTACCAGTACTGAGCACCCGAGCATGGTAGTGCCCGCTCATCACTAGTTACCAGTACTGAGCACCTGAGCATGGTAGTGCCCGCTCATCACTAGTTACCAGTACTGAGCATCCGAGCAAGGTAGTGCCCGCTCATCACTAGTTACCAGTACTGAGCACCCGAGCATGGTAGTGCCCGCTCATCACTAGTTACCAGTACTGAGCACCCGAGCATGGTAGTGCCCGCTCATCACTAGTTACCAGTACTGAGCACCCGAGCATGGTAGTGCCCGCTCATCACTAGTTACCAGTACTGAGCACCCGAGCATGGTAGTGCCCGCTCATCACTAGTTACCAGTACTGAGCACCTGAGCATGGTAAGCATGGTAGTGCCCGCTCATCACTAGTTACCAGTACTGAGCACCTGAGCATGGTAGTGTCTGCTCATCACTAGTTACCAGTACTGAGCACCCGAGCATGGTAGTGCACGCTCATCACTAGTTACCAGTACTGAGCACCCGAGCATGGTAGTGCACGCTCATCACTAGTTACCAGTACTAAGCACCTGAGCATGGTAGTGCCCGCTCATCACTAGTTACCAGTACTGAGCACCCGAGCATGGCAGTGCCCACTCATCACTAGTTACCAGTACTGAGCACCCGAGCATGGTAGTGCCCGCTCATCACTACTTACCAGTACTGAGCACCCGAGCATGGTAGTGCCCACTCATCACTAGTTACCAGTACTGAGTACCTGAGCATGGTAGTGCCCACTCATCACTAGTTACCAGTACTGAGTACCTGAGCATGGTAGTGCTCGCTCATCACTAGTTACCAGTACTGAGCACCTGAGCATGGTAGTGCCCGCTCATCACTAGTTACCAGTACTGAGCACCCGAGCATGGTAGTGCCCACTCATCACTAGTTACCAGTACTGAGTACCTGAGCATGGTAGTGCCCGCTCATCACTAGTTACCAGTACTAAGCACCTGAGCATGGTAGTGCCCGCTCATCACTAGTTACCAGGACTGAGCACCTGAGCATGGTAGTGCCCGCTCATCACTAGTTACCAGTACTGAGCACCTGAGCATGGTAGTGCCCGCTCATCACTAGTTACAAGTACTGAGCACCTGAGCATGGTAGTGCCCGCTCATCACTAGTTACCAGTACTGAGCACCCGAGCATGGTAGTGCCAACTCATCACTAGTTACCAGTACAGAGCACCCGAGCATGGTAGTGCCCGCTCATCACTAGTTACCAGTACTGAGCACCCGAGCATGGTAGTGCCCGCTCATCACTAGTTACCAGTACTGAGCACCCGAACATGGTAGTGCCCGCTCATCACTGGTTACCAGTACTGAGCACCTGAGCATGGTAGTGCCCGCTCATCACTAGTTACTAGTACTAAGCACCTGAGCATGGTAGTGCCCGCTCATCACTAGTTACCAGTACTGAGCACCCGAGCATGGCAGTGCCCACTCATCACTAGTTACCAGTACTGAGCACCCGAGCATGGTAGTGCCCGCTCATCACTAGTTACCAGTACTGAGTACCTGAGCATGGTAGTGCCCACTCATCACTAGTTACCAGTACTGAGTACCTGAGCATGGTAGTGCTCGCTCATCACTAGTTACCAGTACTGAGCACCTGAGCATGGTAGTGCCCGCTCATCACTAGTTACCAGTACTGAGCACCTGAGCATGGTAGTGCCCGCTCATCACTAGTTACAAGTACTGAGCACCTGAGCATGGTAGTGCCCGCTCATCACTAGTTACCAGTACTGAGCACCCGAGCATGGTAGTGCCCACTCATCACTAGTTACCAGTACAGAGCACCCGAGCATGGTAGTGCCCGCTCATCACTAGTTACCAGTACTGAGCACCCGAGCATGGTAGTGCCCGCTCATCACTAGTTACCAGTACTGAGCACCCGAGCATGGTAGTGCCCGCTCATCACTAGTTACCAGTACTGAGCACCCGAGCATGGTAGTGCCCACTCATCACTAGTTACCAGTACTGAGCAATCGAGCATGGTAGTGCCCACTCATCACTAGTTACCAGTACTGAGCACCCGAGCATGGTAGTGCCCACTCATCACTAGTTACCAGTACTGAGCACCTGAGCATGGTAGTGCCCACTCATCACTAGTTACCAGTACTGAGCACCCGAGCATGGTAGTGCCCACTCATCACTAGTTACCAGTACTGAGCACCCGAACATGGTAGTGCCCGCTCATCACTAGTTACCAGTACTGAGCACCTGAGCATGGTAGTGCCCGCTCATCACTAGTTATGAGTACTGAGCACCCGAGCATGGTAGTGCCCGCTCATCACTAGTTACCAGTACTGAGCACCCGAGCATGGTAGTGCCCGCTCATCACTAGCTACAAGTACTGAGCACCCAAGCATGGTAGTGCTTGCTCATCACTAGTTACGAGTACTGAGCACCCGAGCATGGTAGTGCCCGCTCATCACTAGTTACCAGTACTGAGCACCTGAGCATGGTAGTGCCCGCTCATCACTAGTTACCAGTACTGAGCACCCAAGCATGGTAGTGCCCGCTCATCACTAGTTACCAGTACTGAGCACCCGAGCATGGTAGTGCCCACTCATCACTAGTTACCAGTACTGAGCACCCGAGCATGGTAGTGCCCGCTCATCATTAGTTACGAGTACACAGCACCCGAGCATGGTAGTGCCCGCTCATCCCTAGTTACTAGTGCTGAGCACCCGAGCATGGTAGTGCCCGCTCATTACTAGTTACCAGTACTGAGCACCCGAGCATGGTAGTGCCCGCTCATCACTAGTTACGAGTACTGAGCACCCGAGCATGGTAGTGCCCGCTCATCACTAGTTACCAGTACTGAGCACCCGAGCATGGTAGTGCCCACTCATCACTAGTTACCAGTACTGAGCACCCGAGCATGGTAGTGCCCGCTCATCACTAGTTACCAGTACAGAGCACCCGAGCATGGTAGTGCCCGCTCATCACTAGTTACCAGTACTGAGCACCCGAGCATGGTAGTGCCCGCTCATCACTAGTTACAATTACTGAGCACCCGAGCATGGTAGTGCTCGCTCATCACTAGTTACCAGTACTGAGCACCCGAGCATGGTAGTGCCCGCTCATCACTAGTTACCAGTACTGAGCACCCGAGCATGGTAGTGCCCGCTCATCACTAGTTACCAGTACTGAGCACCCGAGCATGGTAGTGCCCGCTCATCACTAGTTACCAGTACAGAGCACCCGAGCATGGTAGTGCCCACTCATCACTAGTTACCAGTACAGATCACCCGAGCATGGTAGTGCCCGCTCATCACTAGTTACCAGTACTGAGCACCCGAGCATGGTAGTGCCCGCTCATCACTAGTTACCAGTACTGAGCACCTGAGCATGGTAGTGCCCGCTCATCACTAGTTACCAGTACTGAGCATCCGAGCAAGGTAGTGCCCGCTCATCACTAGTTACCAGTACTGAGCACCCGAGCATGGTAGTGCCCGCTCATCACTAGTTACCAGTACTGAGCACCCGAGCATGGTAGTGCCCGCTCATCACTAGTTACCAGTACTGAGCACCCGAGCATGGTAGTGCCCGCTCATCACTAGTTACCAGTACTGAGCACCCGAGCATGGTAGTGCCCGCTCATCACTAGTTACCAGTACTGAGCACCTGAGCATGGTAGTGCCAGCTCATCACTAGTTACCAGTACTGAGCACCTGAGCATGGTAGTGTCTGCTCATCACTAGTTACCAGTACTGAGCACCCGAGCATGGTAGTGCACGCTCATCACTAGTTACCAGTACTGAGCACCCGAGCATGGTAGTGCACGCTCATCACTAGTTACCAGTACTAAGCACCTGAGCATGGTAGTGCCCGCTCATCACTAGTTACCAGTACTGAGCACCCGAGCATGGCAGTGCCCACTCATCACTAGTTACCAGTACTGAGCACCCGAGCATGGTAGTGCCCGCTCATCACTACTTACCAGTACTGAGCACCCGAGCATGGTAGTGCCCACTCATCACTAGTTACCAGTACTGAGTACCTGAGCATGGTAGTGCCCACTCATCACTAGTTACCAGTACTGAGTACCTGAGCATGGTAGTGCTCGCTCATCACTAGTTACCAGTACTGAGCACCTGAGCATGGTAGTGCCCGCTCATCACTAGTTACCAGTACTGAGCACCCGAGCATGGTAGTGCCCACTCATCACTAGTTACCAGTACTAAGCACCTGAGCATGGTAGTGCCCGCTCATCACTAGTTACCAGGACTGAGCACCTGAGCATGGTAGTGCCCGCTCATCACTAGTTACCAGTACTGAGCACCTGAGCATGGTAGTGCCCGCTCATCACAAGTTACCAGTACTGAGCACCTGAGCATGGTAGTGCCCGCTCATCACTAGTTACCAGGACTGAGCACCTGAGCATGGTAGTGCCCGCTCATCACTAGTTACCAGCACTGAGCACCTGAGCATGGTAGTGCTCGCTCATCACTAGTTACCAGTACTGAGCACCCGAGCATGGTAGTGCCCGCTCATCACTAGTTACAAGTACTGAGCACCTGAGCATGGTAGTGCCCGCTCATCACTAGTTACCAGTACTGAGCACCCGAGCATGGTAGTGCCCACTCATCACTAGTTACCAGTACAGAGCACCCGAGCATGGTAGTGCCCGCTCATCACTAGTTACCAGTACTGAGCACCCGAGCATGGTAGTGCCCGCTCATCACTAGTTACCAGTACTGAGCACCCGAGCATGGTAGTGCCCACTCATCACTAGTTACCAGTACTGAGCACCCGAACATGGTAGTGCCCGCTCATCACTAGTTACCAGTACTGAGCACCTGAGCATGGTAGTGCCCGCTCATCACTAGTTACCAGTACTAAGCACCTGAGCATGGTAGTGCCCGCTCATCACTAGTTACCAGTACTGAGCACCCGAGCATGGCAGTGCCCACTCATCACTAGTTACCAGTACTGAGCACCCGAGCATGGTAGTGCCCGCTCATCACTACTTACCAGTACTGAGCACCCGAGCATGGTAGTGCCCACTCATCACTAGTTACCAGTACTGAGTACCTGAGCATGGTAGTGCCCACTCATCACTAGTTACCAGTACTGAGTACCTGAGCATGGTAGTGCTCGCTCATCACTAGTTACCAGTACTGAGCACCTGAGCATGGTAGTGCCCGCTCATCACTAGTTACCAGTACTGAGCACCCGAGCATGGTAGTGCCCACTCATCACTAGTTACCAGTACTGAGTACCTGAGCATGGTAGTGCCCGCTCATCACTAGTTACCAGTACTAAGCACCTGAGCATGGTAGTGCCCGCTCATCACTAGTTACCAGGACTGAGCACCTGAGCATGGTAGTGCCCGCTCATCACTAGTTACCAGTACTGAGCACCTGAGCATGGTAGTGCCCGCTCATCACTAGTTACCAGTACAGAGCACCCGAGCATGGTAGTGCACGCTCATCACTAGTTACCAGTACTAAGCACCTGAGCATGGTAGTGCCCGCTCATCACTAGTTACCAGTACTGAGCACCCGAGCATGGCAGTGCCCACTCATCACTAGTTACCAGTACTGAGCACCCGAGCATGGTAGTGCCCGCTCATCACTACTTACCAGTACTGAGCACCCGAGCATGGTAGTGCCCACTCATCACTAGTTACCAGTACTGAGTACCTGAGCATGGTAGTGCCCACTCATCACTAGTTACCAGTACTGAGTACCTGAGCATGGTAGTGCTCGCTCATCACTAGTTACCAGTACTGAGCACCTGAGCATGGTAGTGCCCGCTCATCACTAGTTACCAGTACTGAGCACCCGAGCATGGTAGTGCCCACTCATCAATAGTTACCAGTACTGAGTACCTGAGCATGGTAGTGCCCGCTCATCACTAGTTACCAGTACTAAGCACCTGAGCATGGTAGTGCCCGCTCATCACTAGTTACCAGGACTGAGCACCTGAGCATGGTAGTGCCCGCTCATCACTAGTTACCAGTACTGAGCACCTGAGCATGGTAGTGCCCGCTCATCACTAGTTACAAGTACTGAGCACCTGAGCATGGTAGTGCCCGCTCATCACTAGTTACCAGTACTGAGCACCCGAGCATGGTAGTGCCCACTCATCACTAGTTACCAGTACAGAGCACCCGAGCATGGTAGTGCCCGCTCATCACTAGTTACCAGTACTGAGCACCCGAGCATGGTAGTGCCCGCTCATCACTAGTTACCAGTACTGAGCACCCGAGCATGGTAGTGCCCACTCATCACTAGTTACCAGTACTGAGCAATCGAGCATGGTAGTGCCCACTCATCACTAGTTACCAGTACTGAGCACCCGAGCATGGTAGTGCCCACTCATCACTAGTTACCAGTACTGAGCACCTGAGCATGGTAGTGCCCACTCATCACTAGTTACCAGTACTGAGCACCCGAGCATGGTAGTGCCCACTCATCACTAGTTACCAGTACTGAGCACCCGAACATGGTAGTGCCCGCTCATCACTAGTTACCAGTACTGAGCACCTGAGCATGGTAGTGCCCGCTCATCACTAGTTACCAGTACTGAGCACCCGAGCATGGTAGTGCCCGCTCATCACTAGTTACCAGTACTGAGCACCCGAGCATGGTAGTGCCCGCTCATCACTAGCTACAAGTACTGAGCACCCAAGCATGGTAGTGCCCACTCATCACTAGTTACCAGTACTGAGCACCTGAGCATGGTAGTGCCCGCTCATCACTAGTTATGAGTACTGAGCACCCGAGCATGGTAGTGCCTGCTCATCACTAGTTACGAGTACTGAGCACCCGAGCATGGTAGTGCCCGCTCATCACTAGTTACCAGTACTGAGCACCTGAGCATGGTAGTGCCCGCTCATCACTAGTTACCAGTACTGAGCACCCGAGCATGGTAGTGCCCGCTCATCACTAGTTACCAGTACTGAGCACCCGAGCATGGTAGTGCCCACTCATCACTAGTTACCAGTACTGAGCACCCGAGCATGGTAGTGCCCGCTCATCATTAGTTACGAGTACACAGCACCCGAGCATGGTAGTGCCCGCTCATCCCTAGTTACTAGTGCTGAGCACCCGAGCATGGTAGTGCCCGCTCATTACTAGTTACCAGTACTGAGCACCCGAGCATGGTAGTGCCCGCTCATCACTAGTTACGAGTACTGAGCACCCGAGCATGGTAGTGCCCGCTCGTCACTAGTTACCAGTACTGAGCACCCGAGCATGGTAGAGCCCACTCATCACTAGTTACCAGTACTGAGCACCCGAGCATGGTAGTGCCCGCTCATCACTAGTTACCAGTACAGAGCACCCGAGCATGGTAGTGCCCGCTCATCACTAGTTACCAGTACTGAGCACCCGAGCATGGTAGTGCCCGCTCATCACTAGTTACAATTACTGAGCACCCGAGCATGGTAGTGCTCGCTCATCACTAGTTACCAGTACTGAGCACCCGAGCATGGTAGTGCCCGCTCATCACTAGTTACCAGTACTGAGCACCCGAGCATGGTAGTGCTCGCTCATCACTAGTTACCAGTACTGAGCACCCGAGCATGGTAGTGCCCGCTCATCACTAGTTACCAGTACTGAGCACCCGAGCATGGTAGTGCTCGCTCATCACTAGTTACCAGTACTGAGCACCCGAGCATGGTAGTGCCCGCTCATCACTAGTTACAATTACTGAGCACCCGAGCATGGTAGTGCTCGCTCATCACTAGTTACCAGTACTGAGCACCCGAGCATGGTAGTGCCCGCTCATCACTAATTACCAGTACTGAGCACCCGAGCATGGTAGTGCCCGCTCATCACTAGTTACCAGTACAGAGCACCCGAGCATGGTAGTGCCCGCTCATCACTAGTTACCTGTACAGAGCACCTGAGCATGGTAGTGCCCACTCATCACTAGTTACCAGTACAGAGCACCCGAGCATGGTAGTGCCCGCTCATCACTAGTTACAATTACTGAGCACCCGAGCATGGTAGTGCCCGCTCATCACTAGTTACCAGTACTGAGCACCCGAGCATGGTAGTGCTCGCTCATCACTAGTTACCAGTACTGAGCACCCGAGCATGGTAGTGCCCGCTCATCACTAGTTACCAGTACTGAGCACCCGAGCATGGTAGTGCTCGCTCATCACTAGTTACCAGTACTGAGCACCCGAGCATGGTAGTGCCCGCTCATCACTAGTTACGAGTACTGAGCACCCGAGCATGGTAGTGCCCGCTCATCACTAGTTAAGAGTTACCGAGCACCGAGGACTATTTTGCTGTAGTTACAGTTTATCTTCTGTCGGGACCTCGTCTATCTCAGCAGTGGATCTCTGTGGCCTAGTATAAGAGGACAGCGACGGGGTTGTCTTTGTCACCAAAGTCTCCCCCACAATGTAATCAGCATCTGCATGTGCCGCTTCTCAGTGCAAAGCAGTAAATGTCCACCAAGAACTGATTATACAGAGCGGAATAGCTGAGATGAGTTTGCCATCAGCTGCTGCGTTCTGCATAGGCAGCAACCAAAACGTCAAAGTATAATGAAGGAAGCTTTGTTGCCTATGCAGAGCGCAGCAGCCAATGATAAACTTGTATTGACTGCTGCGCTCTGCATAACAAGATAACAGAAGATGAGCACCTAATAAATCATGGCGTATGGTTCAATACTATCTTCATTTCATTACTAACTTTTAGAGATTTACAGTTTTTTTAAACCATAAGGGAGTGTAACACTTTAATTATCCAGCATGCAATAGGGATGGGGGGGGATCAGCATTTCCCAGTCATCAAACGGGGCTCTGCTTTGGACAATCTCTATGTAGCACCGACTTACTCATCACATCGGCCGGTTCGCCTCCTCCCCCACACTTTCCCGGCCGTCCACGTGTGCTGTTGCCTCCTTCCCCTCCTGGGCCCTGTACATGCACTCAGGGTTCCAGGGAGTGTACCTGGCCCCCTCTCTTAAAGAACCAGCAAGCTAGTTCCAGGAAATGCCTCTAAGCTTATGGCTGAGAGCCACAGTGTATTTAAGGCATCTTCCCATTAGGGGAGGTGCCTGTGCAATACCTTCAGTTAGTTAGTATACCAGTCTGCTACCTAGCTAGTTGTCAGGTCCTGAGCTCTTGTCCTGTTATCGCTGTGTCTGTCTTCAGTACCTGCTTCTCATATCTCTCATTCTCTGCCATGCCCACCATTTCTGTCTGCACCTGCCTGTCCAGCCTGCCTCAGTTACCCTGCCTATACCTGGGTCTGTCACCTGTCCTGGGGGTCAGCTGCCACTGGGAGTGGTACTTGGTGTCAGCCTCGCGGTGGATGCTTAGTTAAGACCCTCCCTCTAAGACCCTCCCTCTAAGCGGTAAACTCGAGTCCCCTCCGTGGTCCAGTGGGTCCACTAATCCCGCTCGCTAACCCTACCCCCTACTTTCTAGAAGGATCCTTTGACAATATGCAGATAACATTGTGCCTCCTGCTTAGACCTGACATCTGTGATGGACGTGGTGGAGAATTCTGCAGCGCCCCCGCAGGAGAGATTGAGTATGGCACAAAGTCCATTGAAATCAGTGGACAGGTTGGGTCCTCCAGACGCTTTCTGTCCACACTTTAATTCCTCCGGGCAGTAAAAGGACTAATCGGGAATGAACGATTTTAGGATTGACTTTTTTTCGGTTCTCCTATAACATGGGCATGTTTCTGGGAATGACTCCGGCAGCCGCGGGGATTGCTCGGCCCCCGGGGAGATAATTGAAATGTCGTCAGACTGAAGCCTTCATATTCGGCACCAGACGTTACTGAGCATCTTGTGTTTTGGATCTCGTATTACAAGCCATGAAGGGGCGTTTGTGAAGCGCCGGCTCCTCGCTCCGTATTTCCACACAGTGTAAGACATTATCGGGGAGAACATACGGCGATGTAGGCAGCTCGGCATTCACACAAAATGTGATTCAACACCCACATGGCTCATGATTACCGCCAATGTAAGAGGCTTAATTCTTCCCCACCGGAGTCACGCTGACACCGGGAACAGCGAGGGGCTCTAATCACAGCGTATTAGGAACATAATTAATAGTATCAGTCTTATTTGGAGGACAAGGCGCTGATTTCACTCATCTCCATAGTAGCTGTCATTCAACTCCGATTTTCACCCCATGTGATCCCATCCCCAGTATGAGGACGCCATTATATAGCGCCGTCACCTCAGCGCTGAATACTATGTCACATCTACAGCCTTAGGAGACAAAAGTCACACGTTACAATCAAACATCCATAAGAATAGCAGAAACTAATGTGAATACGCAATTTTATGGATGAACGCCAAATCAGTGTAAGGAGACTTATAGGCCATGTGATGCTCCTCTGGAAACGTCCTTGAGAGAGGGAGAGGACTCAAACTCTACCGCCACCTTACACCAGTTTGGCATCATCCACAAGGAGAACCATTAACCCTTGAAACCCTTATCAGATACCTCTCATCCATCCACATCAGCTCTCCCGCTTAAAGCTGTAATCGGCACAGGAAGTCAGTTTCCACCATCTTACAAAGGTGGGGAGAAGCTGTGATAGGTCTCTCATAACATGTGATCCTAGAGGTAACTGTGACGCCCTGGACTAGCCAGGTAGTCACAGGTAGGCCCTTACATTACACCCGCCCCCCTAAAAAGGTAACAGCAGCCAACCTAAAAACCCTGAGTCACCCCCCCTCAGGTCTTGACGTTCACACCAGGGGGGGAGCCAGGTGGTTGGCCACGCCCACCAAGGAGTTCGGATAGCCTAACGCAGGAAAAACAGAGAAGATCTGTGAGGAGAGGAGAGAGAAGATCGGAGAGGAGAGAGAAGATCTGTGAGGAGAGGAGAGTGGAGTAGTTGCAAAGGAGTAAATGTCTGTCAGGGATCTGGGTCGCAGCCCGTATACCCTGTGGCCAGGAGGCAGACGGTGGTTGCCGCCTGCAGGAGTCGGGAAGACGGCTGGTGGAACCGTAAGGGACCGGGACAGGGTAGTGGCCCGCCGGTACCGAACCGGGGAACCAAGTGGAAACCGGAACACCAGGAGGGGTACTCAGACTCAGAACGAGGTCCAGAAGCCACTGGACCACGTCGAATTTACTGATTGAGGTCTGGACCTTAGGTCCTTTCCTGTCCCAAGACCCGAAAGACGGCAACAGTCCACCGAGGGGGATATAAAGCCACCGCACAGGCAGAGAGATCCCACGGGCCAGCGCCTGCGGGCAAAACGGGCTCTCCCGACACATACATGCCAGGTAGGAGAAAGGCGGGGACCACCAACCTGGTGGGGGGACCAGACGCAGCCGGCTGCGGGCACCGACCACCATCCTTTTGGTTTACCAGAGACTCCAGTGTAATCTGTCATAGTGACTACAACAGTGCCACCCGGCCGTGCGCCGCCCTGCACCACCCAGCCACTACACACTTCCAAAACGGTCCCGGGGCCACCATCCCTGCCCACGGAGGGGTTAACATCTTGCTGCACGACCATCTCCCCCAGGTGCCCCGTAATCGCAGCGGTGGTGTCTACACCTTCACCACGTCCCAAGGGTTGCGTCACGAACTCAAAACATGGCTCCGGCCGTACACCTACCTAACCACCACCATCAAGATCACCAGTAACCCCTTGCAGAGTGACGTGACCCCCGGGTCTGGAGACGCTCGAGCCACCCACCGAACGAGCCTGGATCCGAGCGCCTCGGCTGTAGCCGGGCGCTCGGGGCGGTACATAACCAGTAGGCTAGGACAGATTAACCCCTGTCAGACCAATCACTAATGAGCACACAGTTGGTGGATGCCCGAGCCTGCCTGTGCAACTCAGAAGCCCCAGAGAAATCACACTGTGGAGTGTCAAAGTCTGTGGCGTGAACAGCGCCTGATACCGCCATGACACTCGGCGAGTGTTGAACCAAATGCCGTGCAACACTCATTAGCTGCAGGGCTCTCAACTTAACAAGTAACCGCTCATCAACTAATATTTTTGAGGGGTCAAAAGGTCCGTCTTCCCAATCAGCCCGTGCTGTAAATGGCACATTGTATGTGGGGTTACTGTTATAAATGGATGAAATGATAATTTAGTAAAAAAGCTTCAGGATACTAAAGCTGACACAAAGAATGAGATTCCATTCCAATTTGCCAGGAGGCCTTTCCTCCAGAAGTGTCTTCCTATTATACAGTGCCCTTATAGACAATATATATCGATCACATCCCTCTCTCCAGGAACTGATGCCCCGAGACATTGACTGCTACAATGTATAAACCTGATTGTACGACTGATACACGAATTGTTCCATTGTACAGAGAACTTTTGATGCGTCTTCCCCTCATGGGAGGGACTTATTGGTCACATGACTGTGCCTCGGCCAATGAATTTTAATGTTGTTAAAAAAAAAAGCTAATAAGTGTTACGGCCCCTGGGTCTGTTGCTCCACGTTCCCCTTCTGCTTCTCGTTTGCGTCGTTCCAGTCGTTTTGGAACTTCTTAGCTTTCTAAGTCTAAGTCCCAATTTTGAGCTACTGAGCATGCTCATGGACTTAGTCATTTCTGAGGCTAAGTGTGTACTCTGTTCTGAGCATGTCTGCGATGTGGCATTACATGATTGGCCGTGGGTGATGTCACAGATGATGCGGGGATCACATGGTCATCGGCATGTGACGTGGCATTACATGATTGGCCATGGGTGATGTCACAGATGATGCGGTGATCACATGGTCATCGGCATGTGACGTGGCATTACATGATTGGCCGAGGGTGACATCACTTCTGTTGTTGCTCGTTACTATTGGCCCAGGGTCGTTCCTGTTAATTATCCTTCATCTTGTGGGCGGAGCCAAGTTTATAAAGGGCCCTGGAGCCTGCCTCTCGGCGCTCAGTCGTTACATGCGCTTGTGTGGGAGTAGACGCTCCATGCAAGTCTGCATAATATCCCCGCTACCAATCTCTATAGTAGTACCGGGTTAGGCAGGGACCTAGTACCGATTCGGGCGTCGTTATACCCGCTTCCCATGCTTTAGGGGAGTCGAGCTAGGTAGGAACCTCTCCCCCTTCGCTCCTGTTTACTCTCTGCGGATAGCATGGAGAGTTCCCTGGCTCCTTATAGTACGGTTAGCACACGGGGCTTGGACAGGGACTTGCACTTGAGCCATTTCAGAGAAAGCTATTGCTCTCTGTTATCAGTTGTCATATTAGACTTCCTCTATGAGCATAATAGAGGTTAGTTCTTAGGTTTGCCTGTGACCCTTAACAGGAGACCTGTGCATTCTCTCCTTACCTAGGAGCATTGTCTATGCTTTGTTAATTTACTAGCTTCTGTGAAGTAGCAGAGGTATTTCCTATTCGTATGGGGCAGTCGCCCTAACTTATTTATTTGCTACCACATATTAGTTTATGCTAATACGGTACTCGCTGTGAGTTAAACAGGGTGTGTTGTACTAGTCCTAGTGTTGCTGTGAAGTAACAGGAACAAGTACTACTTCTGTGGTACAGACACCCTTTTCTGCTGTCACTAGCAGCAGTTGCACGGTGGGCCCTAATTACTTATAATACCAGGCAGCCCTGTAACAAGTCACATATATGGAGGAAAAATCGGTCATGGGTCTAAAAATTCAATAAAAAGAAAACAGCAGAAATGTTCTGACAGATATCTGCATAACGTTATGGATACTTCCATCACTTGAGGTCATATAGGATGTCAAGATTACTGAACCTTTATTCTCAAAGATTTAGATATTTTAAGAACAAACACTGTAATTGCAATGTCTGGCATGTGATGTGATGTATAGAGCGAGTGTTACATAAGAAGCTTACACCGGCCGGTATACGCACTCCGGAGATAATGGCCATAGGATTATATTATTAAGGTTATTCTACAGAAATGCTGAGCACATTCCTTCCATCGTCATTGACATGAAAAGCTAAAGAGTACGACACATGGGCCTAGAAGAATGAAGCTTCATGGCTCGGCGTGTCCATCCAGAGGGCACCACCTATGACCCGAGGCCGACGGCCACCACCAGTTTTATTATTGGTAATATTTTATATTGTTGGGTGCTGATTTGAGACTATTGATATATGAAGCTGTTATATGATTACCATGCGTTGGCATTGGCGGACAATATGGTGGTATTAATTCATACATTGTGCAGCAATCAAAGCTACCCTGGACGTGGGGAGCTATTCCAGTCACACAAAAGGGGTTTTTGCATTCCCCTGCCATTGCACACAGGGTTGTATTAGTGTCACGCACAGACTAAGGGATGGTCTGGCATGCAGGCACAACACACAACAAACAGGTTTCACCAAGACAAACAAGGGTTACACTGGGGGCACTTTAACAATGGTAGGCCCTGCTGTTAGTGATAGGGAAGATGGAAAACTCCTCCACTTACTAACAACCGTTCCCTGCACTCTTAACCAGTCCCTATACAGGTTCCTCACCTGTCGCCGAGCAGGAACCTGAAGCTCCGAGAGACCCTTCAATAGTCCTGGCTAGTGAGTGGGCAGGTAAGGGAAGCTAGCCCCACCGCTGCACTAAAACAACACACCAGGGAAGGAAGACAAATAGGGGAATAAGCAAAGGATAATCTCCAACTTCTTGGCTACAATCAGGCACCAGGACTACAGCCTACACCGCTACAGACAGCATGGTGTCCAACAGCTCCTTCCACCTCCAGGCCAAGTCTCAGACTGAGGATTACATAGGGACTGGGAGTGGTCCCAAACTCGAAACACCTGAGGCCAGGAGTCAGAGGCTGCTGAAAAATAAAACTGACATTAACCCTTAGACTGCTGAAAGGAAATACATTTAATATAGAGAGTCTAACATGGAAATAACTCTCTGGCCCTAAATCTGTCACTAGTCTCATAATGCAGAGAGACAGCAGTGACAATTATATGGAGAGCCCAGTCATATGCTTTTAGAGTCTATAGTAGTCATTGGGGAGGTCCCCTCAGCAAACTACTAAACAAAGCAAAGAGCTTCTGGAAAGAGCAGAGGAGCCGGCTCACCCGTCCATGCACAGCTCACGGATCTTAACGAAACCCACAAACGGTGCAGTTTTCCCTTTTTAATCCCATCCCCCTTCCACATTTCAGACTGATACTTGAGCATCTGCAACATAAAAATTAAAACTTGGTAAATTTCTCTTTAAGGCTACTTTCACACATCAGTTTTCTGTATTCAGGCACAGTCCTTTTTTTTGTCGTATCCAACGTTTCCGTTTTTGTTGTGCAAACCGGAGCCAACCGGACCCACCGGATCCGTTTTTTAACGGATCCGTTTAGAACGGATCCGTTAAAAAACGGATCCGGTGGGTCCGGTTTGCATCCGTTTTGCATCCGTTATGTCCGTTTTTTAACGGATCCGTTTTTTTAACACTAAACAAACAATTAACGAGTTCCGTACTCTGATTGGCTATTGGGAACATATAGTATATATACAGTATTTTGAAGCATATATTACAGAATGAAGACAGAGGCAAGCAGAAACCATGGATGCTATTCTTGCAAATTACACAAAGATCGCTGCAGATTTTATATTTGAGGCAAATCGCTTGGCTATCATCGTCAGAGAAAAGGAGCGACAGCGACTGAGGCGTCAGCGACATCGACGCTTTTGGATCCATCCCCTGACTGCCCAGAGACTGACACGTGGGGTGTTTTCAACCCTATACCTGGAGCTCCGTGGAAACCATGAAAAATTCACAAGCTATGTCCGGATGGCAGTGAATAATTTTGACGTCCTCCTTGGCCTTGTTGCGGACAACATCCGTAAAACGGACACCTACAGCCGGTTCTCTATAACACCCGAGGAGCGTTTGCTGGTTACGCTTAGGTAAGTTTTTTTTTTTTTAAATTGTATCCTCCTGTAAATTGACTTTTAACTGTAATGTGTTTGCTATTATTTTTTTATAATTATTGTCTTTCCTTTACAGATTCCTTGCAACTGGAGAGTCGCTTTCATCCCTCCACTACCAGTTTCGACTAGGAATTTCCACCATCTCGGGAATCATTAGAGACACTTGCCAAGCCTTGTGGGATTGCCTCCATGAGGATTTCATCCCCCAGCCCACCAGGGAAAGATGGCTTGCAATTGCTGAACAATACTATAACATTTGTCAGTTTCCAAATTGCCTTGGCTCAGTGGACGGCAAACATATCAGAATTGTGAAACCTGCTGCTTCGGGGTCAGAATACTACAATTATAAAAAGTATTTTTCAATTGTCCTAATGGCAATAACGGATGCGGAATACAAATTCATCTCAGTGGACATTGGCGCATATGGGAGATCCAATGACTCTCAGGTCTTTAAAATGTCCCCAATGGGGCGGCGAATCTATGGGAATACTTTTGATTTCCCTCCTGCAAGACCTCTTCCTGGCACATGTGAGCCCCCAATGCCCTTTGTTTTTGTGGCCGACGAAGCCTTTCAACTATCCCAACATCTATTGAAGCCATATGCAAGCCGTGGATTGACGCAAACACAAAAAATATATAATTACAGATTATCCAGAGCCAGAAGAATGGTGGAATGCTCCTTTGGGATACTAACCAGCAAATGGCGAGTCTTGTTAACAGCCATTAATTTAAACATTGAAACTGTTGATGAAATAGTGAAAGCATGTGTGGTACTGCACAATTTTGTTTTAACAAAGGAACCTTTGTCGTTGGATGACCAGAGTTTGGAATCCACCTCTTTGTCAGACTACACCAGTCCTGGATTTAGGAGTAGTGTTGCCTGTTCAACAATCCGTGACATATATGCTAACTATTTTGTGTCCCCAGAAGGTAGAGTTGATTGGCAAGATCAAATGGTGTAAGATTTTTCGTCAGTTTTATAACAAATAAAAATAATTATAAATAAATTAAATAATATCTTGTTAACCTTGTTAATTTTAATCTTTCACTCGCTTTAAAAATTTGTAATTTTTACCCCGTCAAATTACAACATGTTATGTTTTTGTATTACCTTATTATTAACTTAACTTGCTAAATAATATTCACACCAAAAAAAACAAGAACAAATAAATACTTTTCAACCAAAAACTTTTATTTTTTATTACATAGATAAATAAATTATAAATTTGTAAATCTTGGGCTTGGGGTGGAGATAGTACTGGAGGGGCTGACAGGTGGGAACACACGCACAGTTGGAGTATTGAGGGTGGAAAGTGGTGTTGGTGGTGGTGGTGGGGAAGTAACAGAAGATGAAGGTGTGGTAGAGAAACCAAGAGGGAAACCAGGAGATGGGATGGGATTTGGTAAGGATTGAGGGGTGGAGTGGAGGGATTGGGAGACAGAAGAGGTGGCGGGTGAATTAGTGGTTTGAGTTGGGGTCATGATGGTTGTGGAAGGCGAGATGTGGTAGTGGGTAGGAAGTGTAGGGGCAGATGTGGTTGGGAGCTGGTACTGGCCCGCAGGCTGGTACTGGCCCGCAGGCTGGTACTGGCCCGCAGGCTGGTACTGGGCATCAGGCTGGTACTGGGCATCAGGCTGGTACTGGGCAGCAGGCTGGTACTGGGCTGCAGGCTGGTACTGGGCTGCAGGCTGGTACTGGGCAGCAGGCTGGTACTGGGCAGCAGGCTGGTACTGGGCAGCAGGGGGAGTAGGGACAATGGCTGGAGGGGGGGCAGGTGGTCTTGTAGGGGTGGGTGGAGGTGGTTGGGAGTCAACCTGCCCCAGAGCCTGCCGTGTGGCTTGCATTACATGCATCTGCTGGTCAAGAGATAGCTTTTCCATGCGCTCTAGTACGGCTTGAAAAAAACAATGATTGGGAGATTTACTTGCATCTAAATGCAGCCTGTCCAGACGCGTGCATAATTCGTGTGTATTTTTTTCCATATTTGCATTTAGGAAGCTAAAAGATGCACGATTTTGTTCGGATAATAATTGAATGGCGTTCTGGAAGGCTGCATTTAGATGCAAGAACTCTGGCGCATAGCTCTTTTCCTGACCCCTATGACGCTGACGCCCAGAACCCAAAGGTGTTCTACTGAGGGCAGCAGTGTCAGAGGGGTGGGGTAGGGGAAAAGCTATCTCATCACCAGCAGCTTCAGGTAATGAAGTCTCACGGGAAGCTCCAGCGCAGGTGGATGGGACAGATGTAGATGGAAGGGAAGGTTCAGATGGGTGGGGTCTGTGCGTGTGTTCACCAGTGGCGGACTGTTCAGGGATCGCTCCTGTCGGGTTCGATGCAGGCTCCTGAGTGCTGCAGACGGTGCTGTTAAAAAGAGGAAAAACAAAACAATAATTAATTTAATTGCTATACATTGGCCCTGACTAAAAACAAAAAAGCAAAAAAAAACTGACATAAAATATTATACTTTGTACATATTGTGTGGAATATTTACCTTCTGCACACCATAGTTGTCCGGAGGAACGACAACGCTCTAAAGTAACGGTACTTCGATCTGCGTCCTCCGGATCCACTCGGGGCCTGCATCTCTTGATTTAACTCCTTTTTGAAGCGATCCCTGATAGACCGCCACCGCTTCTGAAGTTTGTCACCTGAAAGTGGAAAGCAGAAAGTGGTTAGTATACAACACATTACATCATGCAGCATAACCTACTGAACTGTGAATACTTACGCTGTTTCTTCTGGCCACGAGAATTGAGCTCCCCCCAACCTTCTACCGCTGCGTGGCATACCTCGTCCCAGAGTCGACGGGTTACGATCGAATCAGCGTGGCGGCGGTCAGCCATGTTCCACAGCGGCTCCCTCTCTCTAACTTCATCGATGAGGAGGTCGATATTGATAAATCCGGCCTCCTCACCGTCAGAATCGGGAGCACGCTGGGATGCCTGTTCAAAGAAAGAAAAAAGAAATTAAAAAAAAAAAATAGACAAAAATTCACACTGACATGAAAAAAAAAAAAATAAAAAAAAAAAAAAAAACTTACACTATGACCACCGCCACCTCGACGACGACCCTGGGACGGTCTTGGGGGAGCTCTATCATGAGCCCTAGAAGTTGAAGCCTTTAGTGAAGAAAACAAAAAAAAATTATTTACTTATATGTTTGGTGTGCTGTGGTAAACAATTCCTGTATGAAACTTACACTATGATCGCCCGCTCCGTGTCTTTCTCCACCCCTTCCGTCATCTTCTGGCAGCATCTCCTGTGATGTTTCGGCCACCTGTGTAAATGTCGTTGATTTAAAAAAATGTTTTTTTTTGTATTTTTTAAAAAAAAAACCAAAAAAAAAAAATACCTCAGTTTGTGAACCGAAGGGCGGGCTACCAGAAGACGACATTTTTTTGATTACAGGCCACGCACAACAGGACCTCAACCTCAGGAACACTCTTGCACTGCCACGTAAGATCAAAGGACCCAGCAACAGGATGGCCAGAAATGAACCGCAACACTGCACCTGCAAAAAAAGAAAAAAAAATGTCTAAGTACATGCACGCAGCTCACAGCAGTGATCTGTGGACAGTACTGTGGACATTACCTCAGGAACACTCTTGCACTGCCACGTAAGATCAAAGGACCCAGCAACAGGATGGCCAGAAATGAACCGCAACACTGCACCTGCAAAAAAAGAAAAAAAAATGTCTAAGTACATGCACGCAGCTCACAGCAGTGATCTGTGGACAGTACTGTGGACATTACCTCAGGAACACTCTTGCACTGCCACGTAAGATCAAAGGACCCAGCAACAGGATGGCCAGAAATGAACCGCAACACTGCACCTGCAAAAAAAGAAAAAAAAATGTCTAAGTACATGCACGCAGCTCACAGCAGTGATCTGTGGACAGTACTGTGGACATTACCTCAGGAACACTCTTGCACTGCCACGTAAGATCAAAGGACCCAGCAACAGGATGGCCAGAAATGAACCGCAACACTGCACCTGCAAAAAAAGAAAAAAAAATGTCTAAGTACATGCACGCAGCTCACAGCAGTGATCTGTGGACAGTACTGTGGACATTACCTCAGGAACACTCTTGCACTGCCACGTAAGATCAAAGGACCCAGCAACAGGATGGCCAGAAATGAACCGCAACACTGCACCTGCAAAAAAAGAAAAAAAAATGTCTAAGTACATGCACGCAGCTCACAGCAGTGATCTGTGGACAGTACTGTGGACATTACCTCAGGAACACTCTTGCACTGCCACGTAAGATCAAAGGACCCAGCAACAGGATGCCCAGAAATGAACCGCAACACTGCACCTGCAAAAAAAGAAAAAAAAATGTCTAAGTACATGCACGCAGCTCACAGCAGTGATCTGTGGACAGTACTGTGGACATTACCTCAGGAACACTCTTGCACTGCCACGTAAGATCAAAGGACCCAGCAACAGGATGGCCAGAAATGAACCGCAACACTGCACCTGCAAAAAAAGAAAAAAAAATGTCTAAGTACATGCACGCAGCTCACAGCAGTGATCTGTGGACAGTACTGTGGACATTACCTCAGGAACACTCTTGCACTGCCACGTAAGATCAAAGGACCCAGCAACAGGATGGCCAGAAATGAACCGCAACACTGCACCTGCAAAAAAAGAAAAAAAAATGTCTAAGTACATGCACGCAGCTCACAGCAGTGATCTGTGGACAGTACTGTGGACATTACCTCAGGAACACTCTTGCACTGCCACGGAAGATCAAAGGACCCAGCAACAGGATGCCCAGAAATGAACCGCAACACTGCACCTGCAAAAAAAGAAAAAAAAATGTCTAAGTACATGCACGCAGCTCACAGCAGTGATCTGTGGACAGTACTGTGGACATACCTCTTCCCTGGAGCACTGGACTGGAGGACAGCAGAAGTTGAAGTCAGGAGCCGGCAGGAAGTGTGTAGAATGTGCTGGATCCTTTTATAAGTTTTGTGATGAGGAAAAAAAAAAATTTGCGCATGCTCTGTTTAACAAACCGGATGCGGTCACCGCATCCGGTTTAAACCGCATTGCGCCGGATCCGGCATGCATAGACACCCATTGTATACAATGCCGTATTGCGCCGGATCCGGCAGAATGCGGTTTTTTTAAGGGGACAAAAAACGTTACATGATACGTTGTATCCGGCCGCCGCATTCAATTATTTTGCCGCATCCGGAAAAAAACGGATGCAACGCAAAGCCATCAGGTACAATCCGGCAACAATGCAAGTCTATGGGGGATAAACGGATGCGGTACCGTATCCGTTTAACCCGTTTTTTTCCGGATTGAACCTGATGGCAAAAAACTGATGTGTGAAAGTAGCCTAAATGAGGCACCAGTAGAGTGGATGGTCCATTACAGGTGCATTGCTGAGCACGCTACAGTGAGACAATGCTCCGCGAGCTTCTCGGCTCAGCAGCAAGCGCCTCATGTGATATCAGCACAGACCACGCTGAGAGTCCGCACACAACGCAGGACTCCCCGGATGTAATTATCAGGACCCTTCACACGGAATAAAGACCGAGGAATCGTTATCCTTGTAGGGAGCATCGCAGACAATGTGTTACATTTTCATAATTACATTGTCAATTTGCAGGAGAAACATCGAGCACCGGGGAGCATTGTGCACTCGGAGCTCCTCACCTGATGTTTGGGCCTGAAGTTTAGGAAACGTCAGAAGTTAGGACAACTTCTCATTTTACAGAATTTCTCCTCTTCATAGCTGATCACGGGAGTTTCAGCACTAATCCACTTAAGGCCGCTTTACACGCAATGACAACGCTAACGAGATGTCGTTGGGGTCACGGAATTCGTGACGCACACCTGGCCTCGTTAGCGCCGTCGTTGCGTGTGACAAGTACGAGCGACCACTAACGAGCAAAAATACTCACCTTATCGTTGCTCGTTGACACGCAGTCCAGTTCCCAAATATCGCTGCAGCGACAGGTACGATGTTGTTCATCGTACCTGCGGCCGCCGGAAATGAGGAAGGAAGGAGGTGGGCGGGATGTTCCGGCCGCTCATCTCCGCCCCTCCGCTTCTATTGTCCGGCCGCTTAGTGACGTCGCTGTGATGCTGAATGAACCGCACCCTTAGAAAGGAGGCAGTTCGCCGGTCACGGCGACGTCACTAGGCAGGTCAGTGCGTGTGATGGGTGTTAGCGATGTTGTGCGCCACGGGCAGCGATTTGCCTGTGACGCACAACCGATGAGGGTGGGTACGCACGCTAGCATTCTCGCTAGCGAAATCGCAGCGTGTAAAGTGGCCTGTACTCTTAACCATCTTTCTTTGTATTTGTTTTTTTTCACCTCTCACAGTCTTTTGCATGTGGAGCACCCACAGGGCCGGGGGTATATTTGGGATACTCGTCGACGGGCCGGTACGGGTCATGGATATCACGGGTGGCCCTGCCCCGCTTCGTGGCCCTGAGAAATTCACAAAAAGGGGTTAGGAGATGGGATGAGGATGTTGGAAGTAGTAGTTGTCTCGTAATGCCACCTGCAGTACGCGGCCAGGGACTAGCCGCCGCTGCGGTCGCTGTCCTCTGGGGCGGATGGTGTTGCAGCTAGGATAGTTCAGCTTCCCGCAGGTGAAGCTAGGCCCCAGGGAGGAAGATGGTGGTGGTACTGGCCGTTGGCGCCGGAGAGCGGGGCGATGGCGCCAGCAATGATGGGCTGACACAGTGGCTGCAGTTCAAGGTCTTTTACTCACAGTTCGTGGGTTGCCCGGAGGTACCGGTCTCCGCTGTGATGGGCTCCACCCGATCCCAGGTAAGTCATAGGTCAGTAGTCTGTGGGCCCATCCTTCTTGCACTTTTTAGTGTGGATTCCCATGACCTGACGTACCTGGGGACCACTGTTTAATGTTAAATTTCCTGTCCCGTGTGCAGGCAACGCGAGCCCTCTTGGGGCTTGACCATGATCACGACTCCGGGTTTTATGTTGCTACTGTGCTCTGGGATCTTGTGGTGGCCAGAGAGACATGAAATCCCCCTGTCTGGCAGATTCTGGTGGCACAACCTGAAGTATGCACCACCCTAGGGCTCTGCACCCGGAACAGCGCCGGTTCCAAGGGAGCAACAAAGCTCTTCCCTCAGCAACCGTGTTACTCCTACATCCCACAGGAGCTACCAGTAAACCAGCTCCTCCACTGATTGTCTCCTGCTCCTTCCAGTCTGCCCGGTCCTACCTGTTGATGCTCTGAAGCACTCTCCACAGCGGCCGTGTTGTTCTAAGTCTCAGACTATTCTGAAGTAAAAACAGTGTGTTCTCTCACTTCCCTCATGCTGCCCCCATCTTTCTGATGACTCACTGGTGACTGGGAAAAACCCGTTGTTATGGTGACCACCTTTAGGCCGGTTTCACACATCCGGCTTTTTGCCATTTTGCCGGATGCGGCGCTCTCCCGTACAGTTAATACAGTACAATGACAGCGCTGTAACTTCCGGGTCACATGCGCCGGTCACATGACAGCATGTGACCGGCGCTTGTTGCTCTGTCATTGTACTGTATTAACTGTACGGGAGAGCGCCGCATCCGGCAAAACGGCAAAAGCCGGATGTGTGAAACCGGCCTTAGCCCAGTTCCAGTGGGAAAGCACCTGAGCTGTGTGTGTTGTGTAAGTGAAAATCAGTGGTTAACCTCTTCCTTACCCGGGGTGAGTACTGCACCTTAAGTCAGATGCAATACCCTGTGGCGACTGAAGCCTCAGGGGTGCCACACATGATTCCTGGGATGGCGTCCTCCGGCTCTTTTGCATTTCACCTTTTCTATCTAGGACTGAAGTTTCTTAATCCTCCAGGGGCAACGATTCCATGAGTCCATCCTCTTCCTCCATGACTTGGACACTTTCTGTGGGACATGACTTTGCCGGAAGGAGAGAAGTTTTGTAGACAAGGAATTTGATCTAACAGGCAACACTTCGCTCCAAAAAATTGCTCCAAAATGTTGGCTCCAAATTCATGCACAAAGTAAGCCAAGTAATAGTAGTGTATTAGTTTAGACTAGACAGACTAAAAGTGAACATTAGTGAAAAACTGATAATACAGTTCAGACTAAAGAGGGCTTTACACGCTGCGACTTCGCTAACGATATATCGTCGGGGTCACGTCATTAGTGACGCACATCCGGCGCCGTTAGCGACATCGCAGCGTGTGACACCAAGGAGTGACGATCAATGATCGCAAAAACGGCAAAAATCGTTGATCGTTGACACGCCGCTCCTTTTCATAATATGGTTGGTGGTGCATGCCGCTGGTTGTTCGTCGTTCCTGCGACAGCATACATCGCTATGTGTGACACCGCAGGAGTGACGAACATCATCCTACCTGCGTCCACCGGAAAAGGAGGAAGGGAGAAGGTGGGCGGGATGTTCCGGCCGCTCATCTCCGCTCCTCCTCTTCTATTGGACAGCCGTTTTGTGACGTCGCTGTGACGCTGAACGGACCCCCCTTGAAGGAGGGATTGGTCGGCGGTCACAGCAACGTCGCAAAGCAGGCATGTGCGTGTGACCACATGTCGCACGAACGACGCGGGCGGGTGCTATCACTCGCAACATCGCTAGTAATCGCTAGCGGTGTCGCAGGCGTATAAAGCCCCCTTAAGTCTATACTTTTTACATATTAGCAAGTTTTTGTAAATCTACCCCCTGGCACCTCACTAAATGCAACTGTAAATCTGCTTTTTATTTCTGTTCTTATTTATAGTTTCACAGTTGCAAAGAGGTCAGATATGATAGGATGGAACTAGTAATGTACTGTAAAAGTCCGGATCTGCTTGGTTTCAGAAGAACCTGAACACCGACCCCGGGCCCGTAGTTCTCAGGGATCTCCGGGTAATGATCCGGGTCCAGCAACTCAGGTAATAAAAAAAAATAAAATCAAAGAAATAAAAAAGAAAATAAGAATAAAGCAAGCGCTTCATACTTATTGGTCTCTATGCGGCTCGAACTCTACTTCCAGGGCCACTCATTATCTCTCATGCATATGCATTGCTCCCCCCGCCCACAGACAGTCGCGGCATCTTTGATTGGTTGCAGTCAAACAGCACCCCAACCCTGTACGACAGCGTGTGTGACTGCAACCAATCAGAGGCGCTGTTTGTGTGTCTAGATTGAAGTAAAAATAAATAAATAAATAAATAAATAAATAAATAAATAGTCGTAGGGTCCCCCCATATTATGATAGCCAGCACAGATAAAGCATATGGCTACAGGCTGCAGCCCCCAGCCATGCGCTTATCTTGGCTTTGTATCAAAGTAAGAGGAACCAAATTCTATCTAATTATTTAAATAAATAATTTTAAAAAAGGAGTGCGCTGCCACTTAATTATGATACCCAGACATGATAAAGCCCGGCAGCTGGGGCTGGTATTCTGGTATTCTAAGGCTGAGGAGGCCCATGTGTCACGCTTCCCGGTCCCCGTGCCCCGCTCTCCGGTCCCTGTGGCCCGCTCCCCGCTTCCCGGCGGCGTCCCCGACTCGCAACTCCGGTCCCGGTCTCCTCTTCCTCGCCTGCGCCCTCCATGCGTCCAGCTCCCCGCTCCCGGCGCTCCTCAGCGACGTGGGACACCCTGCCGGGCACCCCTGCTTCCTCTGCACCACTCCCTGGACTGGCTTCTGGCACACGGACCTCGCGCATGCGCATTAGGGCGCGCGCGCGGTCATTGACCCTTTCTTAAAGGGCCAGCACCTTCAAACAGGAAATTGCATAGACAGGTACAGGGTATATTAGGATTCTCCTTCCTGGTGGGCGGGGCCTGTTCTACGTGTTTAGTAAGCTAGGAGTTCAGGTCCCCGTATTGCTTTGCCCTGTATTAACCCTGTCTGTCTCGCAGAGCCTGTCCTGCCACGCCAGCCGCTCCGAACCACGTCCATTCCAGTACCCTGACGGTGACTTCGGCGGATGTTCCACCACCTCTGCAGCTCTGCCAGTCTCCAGTCCCTGGCTCCGTTGGGTGACCCGTCCCATCGCTCAGCAGGTTCCGGATCCCGCCTGACCCTTCAACCCGGCCTTGGACCCTGAGCCTCGTCACCCGGACTACCGTCCAGAACTCCGTGTGTTCAGCAACATCCACCTTTCCAGCTCCCCTACGGACTGTCTGGCTACCAATAGTGCTTCGACTGCCGTGCATCAAGACCCTCTGGCGGGGTGACCGGCCTGGCTGCCTCCTCAGGGGAAACCGGTGTACGGTCCAGAGTTTCCACCACCCGGACGTAACACCATGGTTATTGGGGCAGATACGACAATCCCAAAACTTTACCCGTCTCATCCCGATTGCTCTGGTGTGGTGGCAGTCGGGGTGACAAGGGCTTAATGACAGCTCATAGCTGTCACTAAGCCCTAGATTAGTAATGAGAGGCGTTTATGAAACCCCCACCTTACTAATGTGTAAGTGTAAAGAAATAAACACAAAACACAGAAAAATAATTTATTTGAAATAAACTACAAATAAAATCACCCTCTTTCACCCACTTATTAACCCTCAAAACACCCAGGTCTGATGTAATCAACATGAGGTCTCACAACAATTGCAGCTCTGCTACTTCTGAAGTGACAGCACACGGGCACAGAACATAACTGCCCGTTTTGAGCTTCAGGCACAGACTAAGGGGTACTTTGCACGTTGCGACATCGCTACTGCGATCTCGTCGGGGTCAAATCGAAAGTGACGAACATCCGGAGCCGGTATCGACGTCGCAACGTGTAAAGCCTAGAAGCACCGATAAACGATTGCAAAAGCGTCGAAAATCGGTGATCTGTGTAGTGTCGGTCATTTCCATAATTTCGCTGCAGCGGCAGGTACGATGTTGTTCCTCGTTCCTGCGGCAGCACACATCGCTGTGTATGAAGCCGCAGGAGCGGGGAACATCTCCTTACCTGTGTCCCGCCTGCAATGAGGAAGGAAGGAGGTGGGTGGGATGTTACGTCCCGCTCATCTCCGCCCCTCCGCTTCTATTGGCCACCTGCCGTGTGACGTCGCTGTGCCTCCGCACGACCCGCCCCCTTAGGAAGGAGGCAGGTCGCCGGCCAGAGCGATGTCGCAGGGCAGGTAAGTGCGTGTGAAGCTGCCATAGCGATAATGTTCGCTACGGCAGCGATCACAAGAGATCGCATCTGCGACGGGGGCGGGGACTATCGCGCTCAGCATCGCTACGATCGGCTAGCGATGTCACAGCGTGCAAAGTACCCCTTAGCTGCAATGAGCGGTGACATCACTCAGGTTATTCGCTATCACAGCTGGAGGTTCCCATGGTCCTCCACCTGTGATCACAGGTAACCTCATCTCAGGTGACCTCATTGAACTGAGTGACCTTAGCTCAGGTCAGGTTACTTGCGAACACAGGTGGAGGACCATGGGCACCTCCAGCTGTGACTGCAATACTAAGGAAATCCTAAAAACATGATCTGCTAATGGCTCTTGAGCAATGGAGTTGATGCATAGGACAGCACGATGGCTCGGGGGATAGCATTGTGTCTTTGGTGCACTGGGGTCCTGGGCTCATATCCCACCAAGGACATCTGGAAGGAGTTTGTATGTTCTCCCCGTGTTTGCGTGAGTTTCCTCCAAGTTCTCTGATTTTCTTCCACACTCCAAAGACACAGTGATAGGGAATGTCGATGGTGACCCCCAATAGGGATCATAAAGTGCGGTGGAATTAATGGCGCTATATAAATGAGCAAAATAAATACTAAGTTCAGTCAGAGTAGATCCAGCTACCATGGGACCAAATCTATTTAACCAGAATGGAACAGATTTCAGGAGATTGGCTCATCTCTGTGTAATGGGTGCAGTTTCTACCTCTCGGGGATCGGTGCACCCAATTTCTATATTTACAGATGTGTGTTTTTTTCCAATAGACCAGTGGCCATGTTTGCACAATGACATAGAAGTCACCAAATCTCTAAGGTCTATTTGTCTCCCATAAAGTTTTGGGGTTTCCCATAGGAGTCTATAGGAGTTATGAAGAGCCGAGCGAGCTGCCCCCATAGATCGTAGCGGAGAGGTCCTCAAGCTTGCCTTCCGCTGATAGACCATAGTTGACTAAATTGAATAATGTCACTATACCAGTAGCAGGAGACAGACCCTGTACATGGAGCGTTAGGAGCCACTTGTGAAGGACTCGGCACTGACCCCGTCACCCATTATCACCCCCATACAGTGCGGTACCCGTGTAAGTCAGGAATGACTAAATACAGATTGGGGGGGGGCTCGCATTGTACAATCCTTTATTATAAAAGCTATTATTTTCGAGGACAAGGCTGAATTCACCTAAAATATAAGGGAACATCTGCCGGCTCCGAGCGCCGCGTTTCTGCTCCATCTGCAAATTGACTGCAGGTTTATGAACTGTCAGCACTCTATATAGAGCGGTGAATTATGTAAAGGAGCCGGGGAGAAGCGTAAAACTCTCTTTTGACTCTCTTACTATTAAATAATGCTCTTTTACTTTACTTTTCAAGGTCTTTAAAAATAAATGTCCGCATTTATCTAAAAGCCGCTATTTCACATGCGCCGCCGCTCCGCTAGTATTTCACACAGAAGACGAGGAATCGGAGGCAGATTTAGGGTTCAATCCTGGCTTTATTCTCCAGTCTCGGAAAGCTTTAATGATCTGTGGTCGCCCACGATCACGGGGAGGAGGAGGAGAGCTGTGCTCCATCCAGATGCTCCAGGGTGGAGGAGAGCTGTGCTCCATCCTAGTACTCCAGGGTAGAGGAGGAGAACTGTGCTCCATCCAGATGCTCCAGGGTGGGGGAGAGCTGTGCTCCATCCAGATGCTCCAGGGTGGGGGAGAGCTGTGCTCCATCCAGATGCTCCAGGGTGGAGGAGAGCTGTGCTCCATCCAGATGATCCAGGGTGCAGGAGAGCTGTGCTCCATCCAGATGCTCCAGGGTGGAGGAGAGCTGTGCTCCATCCAGATGCTCCAGGGTGGAGGAGGAGAGCTGTGCTCCATCCAGATGCTCCAGGGTGGGGGAGAGCTGTGCTCCATCCAGATGCTCCAGGGTGGAGGAGAGCTGTGCTCCATCCAGATGCTCCAGGGTGGAGGAGAGCTGTGCTCCATCCAGATGCTCCAGGGTGCAGGAGAGCTGTGCTCCATCCAGATGCTCCAGGGTGGAGGAGAGCTGTGCTCCATCCAGATGCTCCAGGGTGGAGGAGGAGAGCTGTGCTCCATCCAGATGCTCCAGGGTGCAGGAGAGCTGTGCTCCATCCAGATGCTCCAGGGTGAAGGAGAGCCGTGCTCCATCCAGATGCTCCAGGGTGGAGGAGAGCTGTGCTCCATCCAGATGCTCCAGGGTGGAGGAGAGCTGTGCTCCATCCAGATGCTCCAGGGTGCAGGAGAGCTGTGCTCCATCCAGATGCTCCAGGGTGAAGGAGAGCCGTGCTCCATCCAGATGCTCCAGGGTGGAGGAGAGCCGTGCTCCATCCAGATGCTGCAGGGTGGAGGAGAGCCGTGCTCCATCCAGATGCTCCAGGGTGCAGGAGAGCTATGCTCCATCCAGATGCTCCAGGGTGAAGGAGAGCCGTGCTTCATCCTGATGCTCCTGGGTGGAGGAGGAGAGCTGTGCTCCATTCAGATGCTCCAGGGTGGAGGAGAGCCAAGCTCCAGCCGGGTGCTCCAGGGTGGAGGAGAGCCGTGCTTCATTCTGATGCTCCAGGGTGGAGGAAAGCCAAGCTCCAGCCGGGTGCTCCAGGGTGGAGGAGAGCTGTGCTTCATCCTGATGCTCCATCCAGATGCTCCAGGGTGGAGGAGAGCCGTGCTCCATCCAGATGCTCCAGGGTGGAGGAGAGCCGTGCTCCATCCAGATGCTGCAGGGTGGAGGAGAGCCATGCTTCATCCTGATGCTCCTGGGTGGAGGAGAGCTGTGCTCCATCCAGATGCTCCAGGGTGGAGGAGAGCTGTGCTCCATCCAGATGCTCCAGGGTGGAGGAGAGCCGTGCTCCATCCAGATGCTGCATGGTGGAGGAGAGCCGTGCTTCATCCTGATGCTCCTGGGTGGAGGAGAGCTGTGCTCCATCCAGATGCTCCAGGGTGGAGGAGAGCTGTGCTCCATCCAGATGCTCCAGGGTGGAGGAGAGCCGTGCTCCATCCAGATGCTCTAGGGTGGAGGAGAGCCGTGCTCCATCCAGATGCTCCAGGGTGCAGGAGAGCCGTGCTTCATCCTGATGCTCCTGGGTGGAGGAGGAGAGCTGTGCTCCATTCAGATGCTCCAGGGTGGAGGAGAGCCAAGCTCCAGCCGGGTGCTCCAGGGTGGAGGAGAGCCGTGCTCCATCCAGATGCTGCAGGGTGGAGGAGAGCCGTGCTTCATCCTGATGCTCCTGGGTGGAGGAGAGCTGTGCTCCATCCAGATGCTCCAGGGTGGAGGAGAGCTGTGCTCCATCCAGATGCTGCAGGGTGGAGGAGAGCCGTGCTCCATCCAGATGCTGCAGGGTGGAGGAGAGCCATGCTTCATCCTGATGCTCCTGGGTGGAGGAGAGCTGTGCTCCATCCAGATGCTCCAGGGTGGAGGAGAGCTGTGCTCCATCCAGATGCTCCAGGGTGGAGGAGAGCCGTGCTCCATCCAGATGCTGCAGGGTGGAGGAGAGCCGTGCTTCATCCTGATGCTCCTGGGTGGAGGAGAGCTGTGCTCCATCCAGATGCTCCAGGGTGGAGGAGAGCTGTGCTCCATCCAGATGCTCCAGGGTGGAGGAGAGCCGTGCTCCATCCAGATGCTCCAGGGTGGAGGAGAGCCGTGCTCCATCCAGATGCTCCAGGGTGCAGGAGAGCCGTGCTTCATCCTGATGCTCCAGGGTGGAGGAGAGCTGTGCTTCATCCTGATGCTCCAGGGTGGAGGAGAGCCGTGCTCCATCCAGATGCTCCAGGGTGGAGGAGAGCCGTGCTCCATCCAGATGCTCCAGGGTGCAGGAGAGCCGTGCTTCATCCTGATGCTCCAGGGTGGAGGAGAGCCGTGCTTCATCCTGATGCTCCTGGGTGGAGGAGAGCTGTGCTCCATCCAGATGCTCCAGGGTGGAGGAGAGCTGTGCTCCATCCAGATGCTCCAGGGTGGAGGAGAGCCGTGCTCCATCCAGATGCTCCAGGGTGGAGGAGAGCCGTGCTCCATCCAGATGCTGCAGGGTGGAGGAGAGCCGTGCTTCATCCTGATGCTCCAGGGTGGAGGAGAGCTGTGCTCCATCCAGATGCTCCAGGGTGGAGGAGAGCCGTGCTCCATCCAGATGCTGCAGGGTGGAGGAGAGCCGTGCTTCATCCTGATGCTCCTGGGTGGAGGAGAGCTGTGCTCCATCCAGATGCTCCAGGGTGGAGGAGAGCTGTGCTCCATCCAGATGCTCCAGGGTGGAGGAGAGCTGTGCTCCATCCAGATGCTCCAGGGTGGAGGAGAGCTGTGCTCCATCCAGATGCTCCAGGGTGGAGGAGGAGAGCTGTGCTCCATCCAGATGCTCCAGGGTGCAGGAGAGCTGTGCTCCATCCAGATGCTCCAGGGTGGAGGAGAGCTGTGCTCCATCCAGATGCTCCAGGGTGGAGGAGGAGAGCTGTGCTCCATCCAGATGCTCCAGGGTGCAGGAGAGCTGTGCTCCATCCAGATGCTGCAGGGTGGAGGAGAGCCGTGCTCCATCCAGATGCTCCAGGGTGCAGGAGAGCTGTGCTCCATCCAGATGCTCCAGGGTGAAGGAGAGCCGTGCTTCATCCTGATGCTCCTGGGTGGAGGAGGAGAGCTGTGCTCCATTCAGATGCTCCAGGGTGGAGGAGAGCCAAGCTCCAGCCGGGTGCTCCAGGGTGGAGGAGAGCCGTGCTTCATTCTGATGCTCCAGGGTGGAGGAGAGCTGTGCTTCATCCTGATGCTCCATCCAGATGCTCCAGGGTGGAGGAGAGCTGTGCTCCATCCAGATGCTCCAGGGTGGAGGAGAGCCGTGCTCCATCCAGATGCTGCAGGGTGGAGGAGAGCCGTGCTCCATCCAGATGCTGCAGGGTGGAGGAGAGCCGTGCTTCATCCTGATGCTCCTGGGTGGAGGAGAGCTGTGCTCCATCCAGATGCTCCAGGGTGGAGGAGAGCTGTGCTCCATCCAGATGCTCCAGGGTGGAGGAGAGCCGTGCTCCATCCAGATGCTCCAGGGTGGAGGAGAGCCGTGCTCCATCCAGATGCTCCAGGGTGGAGGAGAGCCGTGCTTCATCCTGATGCTCCTGGGTGGAGGAGGAGAGCTGTGCTCCATTCAGATGCTCCAGGGTGGAGGAGAGCCAAGCTCCAGCCGGGTGCTCCAGGGTGGAGGAGAGCCGTGCTCCATCCAGATGCTGCAGGGTGGAGGAGAGCCGTGCTTCATCCTGATGCTCCTGGGTGGAGGAGAGCTGTGCTCCATCCAGATGCTCCAGGGTGGAGGAGAGCCGTGCTCCATCCAGATGCTGCAGGGTGGAGGAGAGCCGTGCTTCATCCTGATGCTCCTGGGTGGAGGAGAGCTGTGCTCCATCCAGATGCTCCAGGGTGGAGGAGAGCTGTGCTCCATCCAGATGCTCCAGGGTGGAGGAGAGCTGTGCTCCATCCAGATGCTCCAGGGTGGAGGAGAGCCGTGCTCCATCCAGATGCTGCAGGGTGGAGGAGAGCCGTGCTTCATCCTGATGCTCCTGGGTGGAGGAGAGCTGTGCTCCATCCAGATGCTCCAGGGTGGAGGAGAGCCGTGCTCCATCCAGATGCTCCAGGGTGCAGGAGAGCCGTGCTTCATCCTGATGCTCCTGGGTGGAGGAGGAGAGCTGTGCTCCATTCAGATGCTCCAGGGTGGAGGAGAGCCAAGCTCCAGCCGGGTGCTCCAGGGTGGAGGAGAGCTGTGCATCATCCTGATGCTCCAGGGTGGAGGAGAGCCAAGCTCCAGCCGGGTGCTCCAGGGTGGAGGAGAGCCGTGCTTCATCCTGATGCTCCAGGGTGGAGGAGAGCCAAGCTCCAGCCGGGTGCTCCAGGGTGGAGGAGAGCCGTGCTTCATCCTGATGCTCCAGGGTGGAGGAGAGCCGTGCTCCAGCCGGGTGCTCCAGGGTGGAGGAGAGCTGTGCTTCATCCTGATGCTCCATCCAGATGCTCCAGGGTGGAGGAGAGCTGTGCTCCATCCAGATGCTGCAGGGTGGAGGAGAGCCGTGCTCCATCCAGATGCTGCAGGGTGGAGGAGAGCCATGCTTCATCCTGATGCTCCTGGGTGGAGGAGAGCTGTGCTCCATCCAGATGCTCCAGGGTGGAGGAGAGCTGTGCTCCATCCAGATGCTCCAGGGTGGAGGAGAGCCGTGCTCCATCCAGATGCTGCAGGGTGGAGGAGAGCCGTGCTTCATCCTGATGCTCCTGGGTGGAGGAGAGCTGTGCTCCATCCAGATGCTCCAGGGTGGAGGAGAGCTGTGCTCCATCCAGATGCTCCAGGGTGGAGGAGAGCCGTGCTCCATCCAGATGCTCCAGGGTGGAGGAGAGCCGTGCTCCATCCAGATGCTCCAGGGTGCAGGAGAGCCGTGCTTCATCCTGATGCTCCAGGGTGGAGGAGAGCCGTGCTCCATCCAGATGCTGCAGGGTGGAGGAGAGCCGTGCTTCATCCTGATGCTCCTGGGTGGAGGAGAGCTGTGCTCCATCCAGATGCTCCAGGGTGGAGGAGAGCTGTGCTCCATCCAGATGCTCCAGGGTGGAGGAGAGCCGTGCTCCATCCAGATGCTGCAGGGTGGAGGAGAGCCGTGCATCATCCTGATGCTCCTGGGTGGAGGAGAGCTGTGCTCCATCCAGATGCTCCAGGGTGGAGGAGAGCTGTGCTCCATCCAGATGCTCCAGGGTGGAGGAGAGCTGTGCTCCATCCAGATGCTCCAGGGTGGAGGAGAGCTGTGCTCCATCCAGATGCTCCAGGGTGGAGGAGGAGAGCTGTGCTCCATCCAGATGCTCCAGGGTGCAGGAGAGCTGTGCTCCATCCAGATGCTCCAGGGTGGAGGAGAGCTGTGCTCCATCCAGATGCTCCAGGGTGGAGGAGGAGAGCTGTGCTCCATCCAGATGCTCCAGGGTGAAGGAGAGCCGTGCTTCATCCTGATGCTCCTGGGTGGAGGAGGAGAGCTGTGCTCCATTCAGATGCTCCAGGGTGGAGGAGAGCCAAGCTCCAGCCGGGTGCTCCAGGGTGGAGGAGAGCCGTGCTTCATTCTGATGCTCCAGGGTGGAGGAGAGCTGTGCTTCATCCTGATGCTCCATCCAGATGCTCCAGGGTGGAGGAGAGCCGTGCTCCATCCAGATGCTCCAGGGTGGAGGAGAGCCGTGCTCCATCCAGATGCTCCAGGGTGGAGGAGAGCCGTGCTTCATCCTGATGCTCCTGGGTGGAGGAGAGCTGTGCTCCATCCAGATGCTCCAGGGTGGAGGAGAGCCATGCTCCATCCAGATGCTCCAGGGTGGAGGAGAGCCGTGCTCCATCCAGATGCTCCAGGGTGGAGGAGAGCCGTGCTTCATCCTGATGCTCCTGGGTGGAGGAGGAGAGCTGTGCTCCATTCAGATGCTCCAGGGTGGAGGAGAGCCAAGCTCCAGCCGGGTGCTCCAGGGTGGAGGAGAGCCGTGCTCCATCCAGATGCTGCAGGGTGGAGGAGAGCCGTGCTTCATCCTGATGCTCCTGGGTGGAGGAGAGCTGTGCTCCATCCAGATGCTCCAGGGTGGAGGAGAGCCGTGCTCCATCCAGATGCTGCAGGGTGGAGGAGAGCCGTGCTTCATCCTGATGCTCCTGGGTGGAGGAGAGCTGTGCTCCATCCAGATGCTCCAGGGTGGAGGAGAGCTGTGCTCCATCCAGATGCTCCAGGGTGGAGGAGAGCCGTGCTCCATCCAGATGCTCCAGGGTGGAGGAGAGCCGTGCTCCATCCAGATGCTCCAGGGTGCAGGAGAGCCGTGCTTCATCCTGATGCTCCTGGGTGGAGGAGGAGAGCTGTGCTCCATTCAGATGCTCCAGGGTGGAGGAGAGCCAAGCTCCAGCCGGGTGCTCCAGGGTGGAGGAGAGCTGTGCATCATCCTGATGCTCCAGGGTGGAGGAGAGCCAAGCTCCAGCCGGGTGCTCCAGGGTGGAGGAGAGCCGTGCTTCATCCTGATGCTCCAGGGTGGAGGAGAGCCAAGCTCCAGCCGGGTGCTCCAGGGTGGAGGAGAGCCGTGCTTCATCCTGATGCTCCATCCAGATGCTCCAGGGTGGAGGAGAGCCGTGCTCCATCCAGATGCTCCAGGGTGGAGGAGGAGAGCCATGCTCCATCATGATGCTCCTGGGTGGAGGAGGAGAGCCGTGCTCCATCCAGATGCTCCAGGGTGGAGGAGAGCTGTGCTTCATCCTGATGCTCCAGGGTGGAGGAGAGCCAAGCTCCAGCCGGGTGCTCCAGGGTGGAGGAGAGCCGTGCTTCATCCTGATGCTCCAGGGTGGAGGAGAGCCAAGCTCCAGCCGGGTGCTCCAGGGTGGAGGAGAGCTGTGCTTCATCCTGATGCTGCAGGGTGGAGGAGAGCCATGCTTCATCCTGATGCTCCAGGGAGGAGGAGAGCTGTGCTCCATCCAGATGCTCCAGGGTGGAGGAGAGCTGTGCTCCATCCAGATGCTCCAGGGTGGAGGAGAGCCGTGCTCCATCCAGATGCTCCAGGGTGGAGGAGAGCCGTGCTCCATCCAGATGCTGCAGGGTGGAGGAGAGCCGTGCTTCATCCTGATGCTCCTGGGTGGAGGAGAGCTGTGCTCCATCCAGATGCTCCAGGGTGGAGGAGAGATGTGCTCCATCCAGATGCTCCAGGGTGGAGGAGAGCCGTGCTCCATCCAGATGCTCCAGGGTGGAGGAGAGCCGTGCTCCATCCAGATGCTGCAGGGTGGAGGAGAGCCGTGCTTCATCCTGATGCTCCTGGGTGGAGGAGGAGAGCTGTGCTCCATTCAGATGCTGCAGGGTGGAGGAGAGCTGTGCTCCATTCAGATGCTCCAGGGTGGAGGAGAGCCAAGCTCCAGCCGGGTGCTCCAGGGTGGAGGAGAGCTGTGCTTCATCCTGATGCTCCAGGGTGGAGGAGAGCCAAGCTCCAGCCGGGTGCTCCAGGGTGGAGGAGAGCCGTGCTTCATCCTGATGCTCCAGGGTGGAGGAGAGCCAAGCTCCAGCCGGGTGCTTCAGGGTGGAGGAGAGCTGTGCTTCATACTGATGCTCCATCCAGATGCTCCAGGGTGGAGGAGAGCCGTGCTCCATCCAGATGCTCCAGGGTGGAGGAGGAGAGCCATGCTCCATCATGATGCTCCTGGGTGGAGGAGGAGAGCCGTGCTCCATCCAGATGCTCCAGGGTGGAGGAGAGCCGTGCTCCATCCAGATGCTCCAGGGTGGAGGAGGAGAGCCGTGCTCCATCCAGATGCTCCAGGGTGGAAAAGAGCCGTGCTCCATCCTGATGCTCCTGGGTGGAGGAGGAGAGCCGTGCTCCATCCAGATGCTCCAGGGTGGAGGAGGAGAGCCGTGCTCCATCCAGATGCTCCAGGGTGGAAAAGAGCCGTGCTCCATCCAGATGCTCCAGGGTGGAAAAGAGCCGTGCTCCATCCAGATGCTCCAGGGTGGAGGAGAGCCGTGCTCCATCCAGATGCTCTAGGCTGGAGGAGGAGAGCCATGCTCCATGTAGGTGCTCCAGGGCCGAGGAAGAGAGCTGTGTTCCATCCACATGCTTCAGGGCAGAGGAGGAGCGCCATGCTCCATCCAGATGCTCCAGGGTGAAGGGGAGAGCCATGCTCCATGTAGGTGCTCCGTGGCCGAGTAGGAGATCTATGCTCCATGCAGATGCTCTAGGGTGGAGGAGAGCTGTGCTCCATCCAGATACTCCAGGGTAAAGGAGGAGAGTCATGCTCCATCCAGATGTTCCAGAGCAGACGAGGAGAGCCTTGCTCCATGCAGATGCTCCAGGGTGTAGGAGGAGAGCCGTGTTTCATCCAGGTGCTCTATGGTGGAGGATGAGAGCCGTGTTTCATCCAGGTTGGAGGAGGAACGACGGCAGCAAATCAGGTGCAGGAAGGACAAGGACCTCTAATTACTGCGCTTTGTGATCTGCAGGGTCCTCAGAACTAAAGAAAGGTCTATTTGAAGAACTTTTGATTCATGTCCAATTTATCCAGACCAGATTGAATCTGTCCAAAAATAAATGTTATTTTCTTATCTCTAGTCCTAACTTGACATATCCCAAGAAGTATAAATAAACTTATAATTTTGTGATACTTTGTCGGAAGACGTATAAGTATATTAAAGAGGCTGTCCACTACTTACACATTGATCCTTAAGGCCGCTTTACACGCAACGACGTATCTAACCATATGTCGTCGAGGTCATGGAATTCGTGACGCACATCCGGCATCATTAGCGACGTCGTTGCGTGTGACACGAGCGATCGCCAACGATGCAAAATACTCACCTAATCGTTGATCGTTGACACGTCGTTCATTTTCAAAATATCGTTGCTCGTTCTGGACGCAGGTTGTTGGTCGTTCCTGAGGCAGCACACATCGCTACGTGTGACACCCCGGGAACGATGAACAGCAGTGTTGCTGTGTCCTCCGGCAACGAGGTGGGCGTGTCGTTCATGCGGCTGCTCTCCGCCCCTCCGCTTCTATTGGTCGGCCGCTGTGTGATGTCGCTGTGATGCCGCACGAACCTTCCCCTTAAAAAAGAGGCTGTTCGCCGCCTACAGCGACGTCGCTAGGAAGGTAAGTACGTGTGACGCGTACTAGCGATATTGTGCGCCACGGGCAGCGATTTGCCCGTGATGCACAAATGACGGGGGCGGGGGCGATCGCTAGCGATGTTGCTGCGTGTAAAGCGGCCTTTAGGAAAGGTTTTCAATGTCTGATCAGCAGGGGTCCAGCATCTGGCATCTCCACTGATCAGCTGTTCACGGTGCCGGTGCCGGTAGCAGGTGGCAGGAAATGCTCAGTCCATCTTCTGATAGTGGCCGGGTACATCCACCTCCTCCTGGCACTGCTGTAATGTGGGCACTATGGCTATTAGTAGTATGTGGACCACTATGACAGGTATATATATTATATTTATAACTCACAACTCTACCACCTGTGAACACTATGACCGGCATTGATGGTTACCATCCACCTACTGGGTGACTCCCCGATTGCCGGGGTCTGACCACTCGTATGGCACTCGGCCACCTCTCCCCTCCAACAGGCACTCCTGAGACTCCTTCCCATCTGGAAGGAATTCAGTGTACCCTCCTTGTGTAAGGAATCTTAAAGATCCTAAAATGCATGTGTATTTCTGCCCAGGAACCTTCCGTTTTTGTAGGACGGATCCAAGAGCTTGCAATCACTCCAGGAGCCGGTTGCAGATGGTGGTCTTCTCTGGATGACCCCTGCCATTCTCCATCACACGGGAGGACTCTTATTCTAGGACGTTCTGTAAATTGCCATGAATTATCCGGAGCAGTCAATATTCTTGTTAAAGAGTCGATAGTGTTTGTAATTAAAGGGCAAAGGTTGGAGCGGGCGGGGGGACGCGGGCAGGGGGACGCGGGCGGGGGGACGCGGGCGGGGGACGCAGGCGGGGGGACGCGGGTGGGCAGAGTGGCGATATAATAGATGCCCTGATGTCAGCAGAGCTAAACGTCATTTAGCCGGATGATCGCTCACAATCTTCTGCAGACTGGTTTATGAATGGACGGTCGCGGGGAACGATGAGGGGCGGATGATGGAGAATTCTGGCCGGTCAAATAAATTTCATTTATAGAGACAGCGAATGTGAATTATAGACGATCCCATCAGGTCATTAAATCACAGCAATTATCACCGGATGTGATCTGAATTAATCACCTGGTAGGACGGGAACCTGCCCGCACCCCGGAGGGTTAGGAATGCAGAGATAAGGCGGAGGGGAGGCCACAGCTGGGCCCCGCTTTATTTATCCCATAGGGTGCTATAAAGTTGCATATTTTTGTGTTTTGCTAACATTTACATGGGACTGCACAATTTCAGATATTTCTTCCCATATAATCATGTAATGTGGCCTATGGGGCTGATCAGATTCAGGACACGCTGGACATTACAAGGGTGCATCTGGCAACTACAGCTTCCTCTTACTCCATCATGGAGCTGTACCCCACAAGAAGAGTCTCCTGAAGTGAGCGTCCCTCACTGCTGAGTATTTGGTGCAGTGTAGCAGTAGAGGGGTCTCATCCTCCAGGTCAGTGTTGGCACAGTGTGTCCTCCCTGGGCTTGTAGCTCTGTGTTGGCAGGATTCGATGGCCGGACTGTGGGCATTGAGTCTATACCGGCTCAGGATCCGGCGATCTCTAGGGTCCGGGAGTTTCTCCAGATATGGGAGCTGTAGTCTCTCTATAGACTCTCTGTGAGGGGATGTCACTGACACCTCTCCTGGTCCTCGTCTACCATCTTCCCGATTCTCGCTTTTGTCATCCTGCTGTGATTGGTGGTTTGGTCCAGTTGGGTTTGGGTGATCTGTGCCGAGGGTCCTGACCTCCAACATGTATCAGGGCTTTGTGGTGATGGGAGTTTGGATTGCTACCATCTCAGTGAGCCTGGAATGACAATGGCCTCTTCAGAACTGCTGGATGTAGAGGGAATCTGCCCACCAGGCACTGTCAGAGGCGTCCGATGGACCTGGAGAAGGGGCTACAGAATTCCAGATACAATTTTTCTAATATCCTGGGAAGGGTTATTCCGATGTCATAGAGAAAGTCCAATCTCGGAGACGGAGGGGTCCGATCTTGCCCTTCACAGTTTTTCCCACTGCTTTGTAAGACTGCATCTATGTCTCCTGACTCCACCATACACAGGAGCCGAGTGCTCCCCTGTGCTACAGTCTACATCTCCTGAGCAGGGGAGGACACAAAAGAGAGTATATAGACATTACAGCACAGTATCGGGAATGATTCTTTCTTTGAGGTAAAACACTGTTTAAAAACAGGCATAGAACTGTTTTACCTCACAAAAAGAATTTCGTGATCCCGTTCTGTGTTATTGTAGTGCCCCTGAATCCATCAGGCTGCTACAAGGTTCTGCATCCCCACAAGGATGCAGGGCCTACCCCCTAGGGCCCCAGGAGACCAGTGCCGGTAACACCAAAAACCTCAGGTAATCACAGTTTTTCCCCAACAATCCCCCATACAATGGGACAAGGCTAGGGTCGGACCAATGGATGGCCGCCTAGAGGTGGAGCCAATCCAGTCCACTAGTTGACCAGGTGGGAGGGGCAGACTGTGGAGAGTAGTCAGTGTCAGACAAGAGTAGAGTGTGGAGGAGTGAAGGTGGACGTGAAGGGACGTGCTGACTTGGGTTAACAGTGACCTGGTACCCAGGAGAGTAGTTGCCGGTGGAGTACGTTGGAGTACTCCCGGAACTACACACCAACGGGGTACAGGACCCTAGGACAGGAAAGAGCTTCAAGCCGACCTCTTAACACCTGCACAGCGAGGGGACCATACAAGATTTGGAAGGAGTCAGTAGGAGGCGGAAGGATTGGTCTGGAGAAGAGCAGTGGATTCTGCAGGAGGATAGTGGATTCTGGAAGAAGAGAAAAGAGGAGTCTGAAGAAGGAGGAAAGAGGAGTCTTGAGGAGCAGGACAGAGGAGTCTGACAGAGAAGGACAGAGGAGTCTTGAGGAAGAGAATGGTGGAAAAGGAGAACAGAGGAGTCTGGCGGAAGGTGACAGAGGAGTCTCAAGGAGGAGGACAACGGAGTTGAAGCAGAAAGGAAGAGGAGTATTGAGGAAGAGAACAATGGAGTCTGGACTAGAAGGACAAAGAGGTCTGGAGGAGGAAAACAATGGAGTCTGGAGTTGGACAGAGGAGTCTGGAGGGAGGAGGTAGGTCAAAGGAGTCTGGAGGAAGAGAACACTGGTGTCTGGAGGAGGAGGACAGAGGAGCCTGAAGTAGGAGGGCAGAGCAGTCTGGAGGAAGAGAACAGTGAAGTCTGGAATAAGAGGACAGAGGAGTCTGAAGCAGGAGAACAGAGGAGTCTGGAGGAAAAAAACAGTGGAGTCTGGAGGAGGAGGAGGAGGAATCTTGGAGAAGAGAACTGAGAGCTTTAGAGGGAATAAAACAGAAAAGTCTAAAGAAAAGAGGACAAAACAGTCTGTTGTAGAAAGAAAGAGGGGTTTGGAGGAGGATTGTGGATTCTGAAGGAAGGTAGTGGATTCTGGAGGAGGACAGAAGAGCTTAGAGGAAGGAGAACAGGAGTCTAGATCAACAAAACAGAGGATTTTTAGAGGAGGATAGAGGATTCTGGAGGGAGGACAGAGGATTCTGGATGGAGGACAGAGGATTCTGGAGGGAGGACAGAGCATTCTGGAGGGAGGACAGAGCATTCTGGAGGGAGGACAGAGCATTCTGGAGGGAGAACAGAGGATTCTGGAGGGAGGACAGAGGATTCTGGAGGAAGGACAGAGGATTCTGGAGGGAGGACAGAGGATTCTGGAGGAAGGACAGAGGATTCAGGAGGGAGGACAGAGGAGTCTGGACGGAGGACAGAGAAGTCTGTAGGAGGAAGACAGATGAGTCTGGAGAAGGAGAAAAAAGGAGTTTAAAGGAGGATGGCAGAGGAGTCTTGAGGAAGAGGACAGAGGAGTCTGAAGGAGGAAAACAGAAGAGTCTGGATAAGGAGGGTGGAAGAGTAGAGGACGAGAGCAGGGACGTCTGGAGGAGGACAGAGGAGTCTCAAGGAGGAGGACAGAGGAATCTGGAAGAAGACAGAGGAGCATGGAGGAAGAGAACAGAGCAGTTTAGAGGAGGACAGAAGAGTTTGCAGGGAGGAGGATAGAGGAGGTTTTAAAATGTTATTTCCATCTCCTACTGGAGCAGACTATTGCAGGGAAGTGCCGCGGGCCCAAGTCACCAGAATGGTGGTTGCTGCAGGTCCTATAAGTACGGAGGTCCAGTGCGATACTATGCCGGGAAAGAGCGTAACGAGGAGACAGCCCTGAATTATCGCTGCGCCCCCGTCATTCTCAGGATGGGTGCTGGGTGCGGACCCACGACAATCACCATCACCCATAAAATGATGAAATATCCTATCATGATGGAAATAGCAACCTCTGTGTGGAATATCCCCCCTCCCGGCTCTGCTACATCCGCACATTTCCCTCCATCGGCAGCTATGGATTTACTCTACATGTGGGATTTCTAATTAACGCAGCAGCTCCTTTCTTCCCCACATCTGGTGAATAAACCATCAAAACCTCAAACTTCTGTTCTTAGAGCGAAAAAAAAAAAAACAGAGGAGAAAAAAAAAATCAATTGCGCCAAACAATTCTGCGCTCTCTTCTTATAAAGCCCGGGCTCCTGCGTTTCCCTTCTCTCGGCACATGGCAGCGTGACGCTCATCTGAGCGGCGTCTGTCCGCTCCGAACCTTCCAGATGATTTCATCCCACATTTCTGCTACTTTGTTTCCTACTAAAATGGAATTTAAATTGCGCGACTCATTTCATCCGAACTGTTCATTAAACGCGTTTCCTGAAATAGGCAAAGAACTGACGCGTCCTCCATCTCCGCAGACGCGTGAGTGCGTGTGGATGGGTGAACACCGAGGAGGATCCTCAGTGCATAAAACCTTATCATTAAAATCAGCCAAATGTCAATCATATCCATCCGAGTGCGCCCCTCTCCCCCCGCTATCAGCAGGAGGCCGGAGAAGACTTCCTGCCATCGCGCTTTGACCAATTACCCTATTGCCGGATCGGTTAAATTGTCCATGTCGGGACTTGGAGGAAGTCTTAAAACCTTCAAATCATCCGCAATGTAACAAATTATTCACTGCATTTAATAAATTTACTTCCGTAAATCAAGTGTATCAATTTTTATCCGAGTGATTCCTGCAGTGTCGGAGCGCACGTTACACAGTACCACAACCTCTGCAGCTGCCCGGAGTATAGGGAGAGATGGAATCCGGAACTTGTAGATAAAATGGAACATGTATTTGTGAAGCCCTGGCAAAACCAGGTAGTCACAGAGCCTGCACAAATCCACCAAAGTGCAGGCCATTCTCCTCCTTGGCACCAACACAGTCCCCGCACAGGTATGCACCAGCCAATCAGGCCCTGGTCACCCCCTTCCCCAGGACAATGCGAGGGACCGAGGAGAAGAGCTTAGGAAGTGACAGGGAAGAGTTTAGTTTCAGTTTGAGCTGTAGCCAGTGGAGAGCTGACAGGAGGGAGTTGGAGCTCCCTGGAGAGGGTGGTAGTCGGGGTTGGAGCCCCAGACCACCGCGACGACTGGACTGGCTACGCTGACTAGGTGGGAGTGAGGGCCACAGGAGCTGACGGAGATCCGGTCACGGGGAACCTGAGGTAGACTGGGGCAGGGTTGTAGCTCGCCGGTACCGAGAGAAGGGATCCTGCCCGGAGGCGTTCGAGCGGACTAGTCCAGACAAGAGAGACACACAGAGAGTGCAGAAGAAAGGGCCCATGGCTGTATATCTGTGTGTGGGACCTGAATACACCCGCCGGAGGCAACCGGTCACTGGCAACTTGGTTTACAATACAGACTGTGTGTGTTTACTGACCGTCCAAATTAGCACCAGCTCATCCAGCACCACGACAACCGAAATGTGAGTTTCCTGCTCCCTGCAATCCCTCACCATCCTCTGGGCCCCGGGACTACAGCTCCCCTACCCGTGGAGGGGATTCCACCTTGCTGCCCCGCTCCATCAGCCCCGGGCGTCCCATCACCACACAGCGGTGGTGCTGCCAACTCTCACCGCAACCCACGGGTGGCGTCACTGACAGACTAATCCCCTGTAAATAACCCCTTCCTACGGTTGTGATGACGGACGGCCGCACGAGCCCCGGGTCCGGCTACCACTCGAGCCACACTAACGAGCCCAGATCCGAGCACCCCCTTGCACTGGTCTGGCCCCCGTCCGCAACATATTTATATATTTAAATGTGTGGCACCCCTGAGGGTCCAGTCACCACAGAGGTCCTGCACCTCAGTCATTCACTGATAAGGAGGAGGTCACAGACTATTGCACACACACACACACACTTAATTTAGCTACACTCCATCCGGCCGTGGGGAGGGCATAGTCCCAGAACCAGTCTGAAGGTGGAGTTAGTTATGGGGGGGGGGAGGAGAATGAAGGAGACGTGGAGGAAAGTGGTCCTAAGGGCTGGAGCTGCGAGAGCTCGTCCAAGGGACCGCAAAGGAAATTAGGAGGAAAGGAAGGAGTCTTAGAGCCACGGGAAGTGAGACGTTTATCCGTGGGCTCATATCCACAGCCGTTATACCGTTGTGGAGGGACTAGGCCGCAAAGGGGACTGGCCCCTAGTCTAGTGGAGAACAACCAGGCTCAGCTAGAAAAACCAGAGGCTACGGTAACTTCAAGTGCCGAAGCCACATCCACATACATCCATTGAAAAGGGGACTACAGAGGGCTAAGGGATAGGACAAACAAGCCACCCAAATGAGGGGTCCGCGGGCACCGGCTCAGGGCACCGTGTGTGAGGGCGCAGGGCAGGAGGGCAAAGCCAGTGCAGGAAGACGACCAGGTAAGGGATACAGAAAGGAACATCGGTCCTAGGCCTCCGAATTACTCGGGATCGGCTGGATCCCATCACAGCAGAACTCAGCACTCCGAGGGCAGTATTCGACCAGCCGGATGACCTGCAACTAACAACAGTGAGTAAAGAACTTGTGACTGCATCCCTGTGTTGTCCAGTTAATGCCTGCGCCTGCGGTCCTGCACCCCAAAGTTAAGTTCCCCATCATACACGAATATCTGCCCTGGGCTTAAGCTCTACCCGTGGAGAGCTGAACCACCTCTGCTGCATCACCACCGACCCCAGTTGAACTGAATGGCAGCAGCGGTCCACAGCTTGCCGCATACCACGGGTGGCATCACGAATCATCCCAGGTAAATATCCCCCACCGCCATTTTAAGAACGACACCGCCAGCGTAACAAAGTCAGGCCCTGCCGCCGTGACATCCTCTCAGGGCAGAACCGGCCTGGTAACGAGTGCCCCGCGGCCCTGGTGGGCGTGTCAACCTCTTCCTGTAATTATGTGCGTAGCTTCAGAATAATCTGTGTCCATAGAGGGTAAGACTACTTCTGCCCATTGTATCAGTAGAAAATGTCTCAGCACGCCAGCAGTGGAGCAGCACATTACCAGTGGAGCAGCACACCACCAGTGGAGCAGCATACCAGCAGTGGAGCAGCACATTACCAGTGGAGCAGCATACCAGCAGTGGAGCAGCACACCACCAGTGGAGCAGCATACCAGCAGTGGAGCAGCACATTACCAGTGGAGCAGCACATTACCAGTGGAGCAGCACGCCAGCAGTGGAGCAGCACATTACCAGTGGAGCAGCACGCCAGCAGTGGAGCAGCACATTACCAGTGGAGCAGCACGCCAGCAGTGGAGCAGCACGCGAGCCAGAGGTAGCAGCACACCAGCAGTGGAGCAGCACGCCAGCAGTGGAGCAGCACGCCAGCAGTGGAGCAGCACGCCAGCCAGAGGTAGCAGCACACCAGCAGTGGAGCAGTACGCCAGCCAGAGGTAGCAGCACACCACCAGTGGAGCAGCACACCAGCAGTGGAGCAGCACACCAGTAGTGCAGCAGCACACCAGCAGTGGAGCAGCACACCAGCCAGCAGTGGAGCAGCACATTACCAGTGGCGCAGCACGCCAGCCAGAGGTAGCAGCACACCAGCAGTGGAGCAGCACATTACCAGTGGAGCTGCAAACCACACCAGTGGAGCAGCACGCCAGCCAGCAGTGGAGCAGCACACCAGCTTCCAATATCAAGCCAGTCAGTTTCTTCATACACCGGTCTTCCTGAGGCTTCATCATTTTGGTATAGTCAACTTTTATATTTTATTTTTTTATAAGACAGACAAGGTGCAATGGACTCCCCTTTTCTTTCAGGCATTTCCACTATTTATCATGCTCAGTATTGTCAAGCTGCTATGGATCAAAACCAGGATAAAGTACTTACTAGAATCCACCACTGGGATGATATAAACACTTACTAGAAATCAGGTGCATGGAGGGCATTATACAGCAGTACCAAGCAGTGTGGCTGTGAATCCACCACTGGGATGATATAAAACACTTACTAGGACATAGCAGCATAGTGGACATCATATAGGAGTACTGAGCAGTATAGCTGTGAATCCACCACTGGGGTGATATAAACACTGACTAGAAATCAGCTGCATGCCAGACATTATACAGGATCACTGAGCAGTGTAGCTGTGAATCTACCACTTGGGTGATATAAAGCATTTACTAGAACGCAGCAGCATGGAGGACATTATACAGCACTACCAAGCAGTGTAGCTGTGAATGCACCACTGGGGTGATATAAACACTTACTAGGACATAGCAGCATGGAGGACATTATATAGGAGTACTGAGCAGTATAGCTGTGAATCCACCACTGGGGTGATATAAACACTGACTAGAAATCAGCTGCATGCCAGACATTATACAGGATCACTGAGCAGTGTAGCTGTGAATCTACCACTTGGGTGATATAAAGCATTTACTAGAACGCAGCAGCATGGAGGACATTATACAGCACTACCAAGCAGTGTAGCTGTGAATGCACCACTGGGGTGATATAAACACTTACTAGGACATAGCAGCATGGAGGACATTATATAGGAGTACTGAGCAGTATAGCTGTGAATCCACCACTAAAGTGATATAAAACATTTACTAGAACTTACGTGCTGCGGAATATGTTGGTGCTATAGAAATAAAACTTATTATTATTACTAGAACATAGCAGCATGCCAGACATTATACAGGAGCACTGAGAATTGTATCTGTGAATCCACAAATTGGGTGATATAAAACACTTACTAAAATGCAGCAGAGAATATTATACAGGAATACTCAGCAGTGTACGAGTGAATCCATCACTGGGGTGACATAAAACACTTACTACAACACAGCAGCATGGAGGATGTTATAGAACATTACTGATGAGTGTAGCTTGAAATCCTGCTCTAGATGAGACAAATACAGTAGGTACTAGAATGAGTCAGCAGTAAGGACATTATAAAGTGGCACTGAGCAGTGTTACTGTGACTCCAGCTCTGAGGTGAGATAAAACACTTACTAGAAAGCAGCTAAGAGGACAATGTTATAAAGCAATAATGAGCAGGGTAGGCTCACGTGATCCATTTATTGAATATCACATGGATAAACAATAGATAACTAATATTGGAATACAAGTTTTAAATGGATTGAAAAGAATAAGAAAACCATGTCTGTTTTCTTTTCCTAGCAGCGTCACACCTGTGTCCTGGTCTATGCAGGCAGGTGCGGTGCTGTTTTTGGAAGAATGCAGTCATGTTTTTCTAATCCTGTACAAACCTTTTAACATGAACCCATCAATCTCAATAATTACAACATTTCCATCTGGAGTTACAAAACAACGGCTGTGAACATTGCCGAACGTGTCCATAAAGCAGGAATAATGATAAGCTTTATAAACCGCTGCAGGTTTATTATTACCTATAAGGCATTATGCAGCTGATTGTAAGGCAATTGTCACACAAGACGTCATTTCGGATAAATAATCGGTGTCATCTTGGATGGGGACAGGACCACTTTCATGTGCACAATGCCCCCGTCTGTCAAACAGATGTTATCTTTGCTGACGCAGGATACAATTTCGCTCCTGATTTTCGGAGGTCGCTTTGTGCTCATTGATAGACTAATGCAATTTTAGACAATTTAACTCCCACCCAATTTATCATCGGTTACCAAGAAGGACGACCGATACAAGAACTGACGGGAATATTAAAGGCTCAGGCGAGTCTTCTGTAATCAATGGTCATCTTATAGTTACACTTTATGATATTACAGAAGTAGCGAGCGCCAAATAACCCATTGCCTAACAAATGTTTGCTGTGTGCAGGCAGTATAGCGTGACTATAGTGCAAAGTACTATTGGTGCAATTTCCTCCCACTTTGGGCGCCAATGTTTGAGGTCTGCTCCCTACTTTCATGAGAGAACAGGTGTCATGGTTCCACCTCCCCGTCTACATGGCTAGGGAGCAAAGCCTTCTCTCGAGCCTCACTTCAGGAGCTTGGATGCTTTAAATTCTGTCATCTCTGGTGAACCAGCGCCGGCTATAAGCTTAGCGCTGCTTTGCCTGTGATTGCTGGTCCCTGTAAGTGTTTCCTGATCCGTCCTTCCCCTGTGCTCTATCTGTATTCCGTCCCACCTCCTTCCTTCCCACAATAGCCCCAGTCGTTCCCCATTCTCCTACCTCCCCACTTGGTTGCTTCCTCTGGTACTGACCTCGGCCTGACCTCGACCCTGCTTTTGCTCGGTCCTCCAGTCTTCCTTCTCACCATACTGTGTATGACCTGGCCTGCCTGACCATCCCCCACACGCCCCGTGGCCTCTGTATTCTGGCTGACTCTGCAGGGCAGTGCTCCAGCACACACTGTGTGTCCACCTCCATGCTGATTCAGCTTTGTGTAGTGTATTTTCCTGCAGGGCTCCAGCTCCCCCTGGTGGTAACCTGACAACAGGACTGTAAAGACCCAAAATTAGTAATTATTCTCATTTACTGGTTTTGTTGAAGATAAGAGGTCAACATTAGTGGCACCATGCATGGTGAAGGTGAATGGGGCCAACATGAGCCCGATACAAGCTACAGAGGCCATGTTTATAAGCATGCAATTGGTTAAAAAAGTGTTAATACTGGATACATTTCTATTCCAGATAGAAGGTCAGTGTGAAAACAACTTCTCTGCAAGTCTTAGCATTTCTCACGTCTCATAGTGTGACCCTAGAATCTCCGCGATCGCCGTTCTCGAGCATCTTTCATCCCATTATAAAAGTCAATGAATGGCCTTTGTTCCTGGTTAATATAATGCTGAAGGTGAACTGACTGACTGGCCATTGATTGCTCTTTGAGATTTATCAAGATATTGGCTATTCTGAGGCCCTTTTAAGAACAAGGCTCTAGCGTTTGACATACACAGCAGAAGTTAAGCCGCCAACAGAAAGCTGCAACCGGAAAGGTCAAGGAGATGCATTTAACCTTTTCAGCGAGCAATTAAATACTTTTTGGGCATGATTTCAACTTGTATGTTTGTTTGCAGCCGCACTCTTGAGAGTTGTGTTTGCTCCCTTTATGTAGCCGTCTGGGTTTGGTCTTCGGTCTGTCAAACGGTGTCATGCTTAGTTGTGTATAGAATTCGAGATGTGACAAATTGACTTTTCAGAGGTCATTGTTCCTCGTCAAATTGAAGAGATTTAGAAAAAGAAATTTCCCAGAAATGGAGTGAGTGACTTATTTATTAATGAATGCTACCTCCCTTATATTGTGCTTCAGGCGAAGACTAAGTCATATACAACACATCACGTCCGGTCAGAGTAACTCTTTGAGGAAGAAACTCAAGGTCAAACAACTATTTTATCAAATAGAATTTGATGAATCCATTGGGTGCCATGGCCAATGTCATCAACCAAAGGAAAAACTGAAGATGAGTGCCATGGTTGGCATCTACCCACCAAGGAAGATAGGTGACATGGATGATGACAACAGCCAAAGGAAAAACTGGCGATGAGTGCCATGGATGTCATCTACCCTACTAAGAGAGATAGGTGACATGGATGATGCCAACAGCCAAAGGAAAAACTGAAGATGAGTGCCATGGTTGTCATCTACCCTACCAAGAGAGATAGGTGACATGGATGATGCCAACAGCCAAAGGAAAAACTGGCGATGAGTGCCATGGTTGTCATCTACCCTACTAAGAGAGATAGGTGACATGGATGATGCCAACAGCCAAAGGAAAAACTGAAGATGAGTGCCAATGTTGGCATCTATGTATCAAGAAAGATGGGTACCGTGGATGATATCAATAGGCAAAGGAAAAACTGAAGATGATTTCCAGTGTTGGCATCTACCTACCAAGAGAAATAGGTGCCATGGATGATACCAACAGCCAAAGGAAAAACTGAAGATGAGTGCCAGTGTTGGTATCTATGTACCAAGAAAGGTGGGTGCCATGGATGATACCACCAGCCCAGTCAAAGAAGCAACTAGACAAGAGTGCCATGATTAATATCAGGTGAATTGGCTGCCATATCTGATATCATGAGGCATCTACTTAGTGGATGATACCATCAATAAGAAGATAAATTGAACATGAGTGCCATGGTTGGCATCTACTTACCAAAAGAGATGAGTGTCTTGGTTGGCATCTACTTACCAAGAGAGATGAGTGCCTTGGTTGGCATCTACTTACCAAGAGAGATGAGTGCCTTGGTTGGCATCTACTTACCAAGAGAGATGAGTGTCTTGGTTGGCATCTCCTTATCAAGAGACATGAGTGCCATGGTTTATACCATTTGTCAAGGGAAGTGGCTGTCATGGCTGGTACCATGAGGCAAGAAAAATAAGAAACTGTTAATGAGTGACATGGCTGACATCTAAGTACCAAATGGATGATACCATGAACTAAAAATAAGGTGGACACAAGTACCATAGGTGACACCTAAGTATCAAATAAGATTAGTGCCATGACACAATCAACAAAAGGAAAAACTGGGCATGGTTGGCATTATGGACACCTACGTACCAAGTAACATGAGTGCCATGGCAGATACCATCAACCAAAAGAAAAACTGAACATGCGTGCCATAGTTGACGCCTAAGTACTAAGTACTGTAAAATAGTTGGAATTGCTGATGCCATCAACAAAAGGAAAAGGGAGAAATGAGTGATGAGTTTTGGATATTTGTCGTAGATGATAACTAATACCTAGTGATCTGGATGCCATGGCTGACACAATTGAAAGAGGGTGCTGGCCCAGGCCACGCGGGTGCCGCTCTGTTTCACCAATGAGACCCTGTGTGCAGAACTGTCTTCAGGCAGGGTGCATACCACTGACTTGCTGCTTCACGCCAGTGTCCAACACCCTCAGTGTCGTCCCTTGACATAGTAAGACACGTGACACCAGAGTTCACTTAGCCAACCAGCTTTGTTTACTTTTATCCTTTACACCTTTATGACAGACAAGACCTTCCTTCCTCTCTCTATGGGGTACTACTCTCTGTGGTGTCCCCCGCTATCTTGGACCGCATCCTCAATACTCCAAAGTCTGTTATTCCTTCCCCCTAATACGTTACTCCTTCATCCGCTTCTGGGCCTTGACGACTCTCTAGCCAGACGGCTCTCTAAGCCCGCCAGGGTGAGCCATAGGCTACGGACGTTCAGAGGTTGCCTCAGTGTTCCTTGACTGGCCCTTACACCGAGGCCATGTCTTCTCACTTTGAACCCACTTCTTGACTGACTCCCTCTGGAGCTCCCCTTCCCGACCATCCGCCCTGCCATCTGTCACTACTCCATTAACTACTTTAAGCCTATCCTATCTAACATCTCTTCTAAACTCGCTCACCTAGAAATAGAAACTGAACTTAAGTGTCACAGTTGACCCATATATACAATGTTAGACGGTGTCTTGACTGATACCATCAACCAAGGAAAAATCTGGACATTAGAACCATGAGCGATGAATGTAAGAAGTATTTCGATAAACAGAGAGGAAGAAAACATTACAACTCCTACAAGTGTTTGTACGATAAAAACTTCATCCGAGCAAAAAACTGGACACCACTGGCATCTAAGTATGAAGTCAGACGAGTGCCATGGCCGAAACCATCTACCAACGCTAAAAACTGCACATTACTGCCCTGATTAACACCTTAGGACAAAGTGAGATATCAGCACTTCTGTTACCATCAACCCAAGGAAACTCAAACTGAACCGCAGTGCGATGGTTCACACTTACAGTTAGGTCCAGAAATATTTGGACAGTGACACAAGTTTTGTTATTTTAGCTGTTTACAAAAACATGTTCAGAAATACAATTATATATATATATATAATATGGGCTGAAAGTGCACACTCCCAGCTGCAATATGAGAGTTTTCACATCCAAATCGGAGAAAGGGTTTAGGAATCATAGCTCTGTAATGCATAGCCTCCTCTTTTTCAAGGGACCAAAAGTAATTGGACAAGGGACTCTAAGGGCTGCAATTAACTCTGAAGGCGTCTCCCTCATTAACCTGTAATCAATGAAGTAGTTAAAAGGTCTGGGGTTGATTACAGGTGTGTGGTTTTGCATTTGGAAGCTGTTGCTGTGACCAGACAACATGCGGTCTAAGGAACTCTCAATTGAGGTGAAGCAGAACATCCTGAGGCTGAAAAAAAAAGAAAAAATCCATCAGAGAGATAGCAGACGTGCTTGGAGTAGCAAAATCAACAGTCGGGTACATTCTGAGAAAAAAGGAATTGACTGGTGAGCTTGGGAACTCAAAAATGCCTGGGCGTCCACGGATGACAACAGTGGTGGATGATCGCCGCATACTTTCTTTGGTGAAGAAGAACCTGTTCACAACATCAACTGAAGTCCAGAACACTCTCAGTGAAGTAGGTGTATCTGTCTCTAAGTCACCAGTAAAGAGAAGACTCCATGAAAGTAAATACAAAGCGTTCACATCTAGATGCAAACCATTCATCAATTCCAAAAATAGACAGGCCAGAGTTACATTTGCTGAAAAACACCTCATGAAGCCAGCTCAGTTCTGGAAAAGTATTCTATGGACAGATGAGACCAAGATCAACCTGTACCAGAATGATGGGAAGAAAAAAGTTTGGAGAAGAAAGGGAACGGCACATGATCCAAGGCACACCACATCCTCTGTAAAACATGGTGGAGGCAACGTGATGGCATGGGCATGCATGGCTTTCAATGGCACTGGGTCACTTGTGTTATTGATGACATAACAGCAGACAAGAGTAGCCGGATGAATTCTGAAGTGTACCGGGATATACTTTCAGCCCAGATTCAGCCAAATGCCGCAAAGTTGATTGGACGGCGCTTCATAGTACAGATGGACAATGACCCCAAGCATACAGCCAAAGCTACCCAGGAGTTCATGAGTGCAAAAAAGTGGAACATTCTGCAATGGCCAAGTCAATCACCAGATCTTAACCCAATTGAGCATGCATTTCACTTGCTCAAATCCAGACTTAAGACGGAAAGACCCACAAACAAGCAAGACCTGAAGGCTGCGGCTGTAAAGGTCTGGCAAAGCATTAAGAAGGAGGAAACCCAGCGTTTGGTGATGTCCATGGGTTCCAGACTTAAGGCAGTGATTGCCTCCAAAGGATTCGCAACAAAATATTGAAAATAAAAATATTTTGTTTGGGTTTGGTTTATTTGTCCAATTACTTTTGACCTCCTAAAATGTGGAGTGTTTGTAAAGAAATGTGACAATTCCTACAATTTCTATCAGATATTTTTGTTCAAACCTTCAAATTAAACGTTACAATCTGCACTTGAATTCTGTTGTAGAGGTTTCATTTCAAATCCAATGTGTTGGCATGCAGAGCCCAACTCGCCAAAATTGTGTCACTGTCCAAAGATTTCTGGACCTAACTGTAAGTATCAGGTCAGGTGGAAGCCGTGGCTGATACCATAAAACAATGGCAAAACCGAACCCAGTGCCACAGGTCACATGTAAAGTTATATAATGCCAGGCATATACTATGAAGCAGGCGTTAAGCTAACGTGCCAATGTGGCGCCCCTGACCTGGTCAGGCACCACTGAGTACTGCACCCATGCTGGGTGAGTGCAAACAGGTAATCCAAAGTGCTGGAATAGGGTGTGTACGCACAGACACATAGTGACCCGGTGTCACACACCTTTGAGGGGACCCCTGGGCAGACCCAGGAGGGGGCGTGCCTCCACATCCAATCAAGGGGTGCGGTAGAGAGGCTGGAAGCTAAGGTGGCAGCAGCAGTCAGGAAAAGGAGCTGGAGGTAGCCAGCCTGAAGCGGAGACGCAGGAGAGCGGACACGCTAGTCAGACCCTGCACGTGTAGTGGCCGTTGGTGGGGAGAACGGTCACCAGAAGTTGGACAGAAAGACGCTGAGGAAGTCAGCTGGTCGTGTAAGGAGACTTCTGGTGGCTAGGCATGCACGGGGAATAGGTCCCTAGAGTAGATATCCATTTATTTGGTCTGCTAAACCTGCCGGTGGGGAGGAACCACAAGTCCCACACCAACCAACTAGAGTCCGAGCATCAGCAGCAACGAGGGGGCCCATAAGGAGGATCGAGCCTGGAGCCATCTTCCTTGGTCCACGCTGCCAGCAAACGGGCCAAAAAGGGGAGAAAAGGCAGTAGTGACTTCCCTGGATGAATCCCATGGTACTTCAAGTCAGAGGTTATCCGAAACTAGAAGTACTAGAAAGGAGAGCTAACGGTTACCCTTATACCAGCCTGAAGGATACCTGGTTCTCTCTTGGTGTATCTCAGCATCGCTCGGGTGCCACTGGAAGCATCTGAAAGTCAGTAAAAACAGTTGCAAGACACTTTGAACTGAGACTGAGTTACTCTGCGACCTGTTGTTCTACACACATACACCCGAGCCCCTGGGGCCAGCCTCACTCACGGGAGGCCATACCATCAGACTGCAGATTCCATCAGCCCCAGATGCTCGTTAAACTGCAGTGGGGGTAACCCATATCCCTGACCGCAAAACCGTGAGTGGCGTCACGACTCAGATGTAATCAACCTGACAGACCTGTCGCCAGAAGATCCAAAGGAGAAGTCCCTGCAGTGTCCGTGGAGGTGGAGCGGTGTCCCTGGGGCGACCGCTGTGGCTGGGCGACTCACCAAGACCTACACCATGGCATCATGTTAGATTCCAACAACCAAAAGACCTGGAAATGATGGAACAAGGTGCACTGTGCCGGATACATCAGAATACTTTTATTTACACTGTAGGAAAACGCAGCAGACGTTTTTGGACCTAAAAATGACACGTCGGGCGCCAGAAGTGCTCATTATGTTCATTACGTGCCCCCGAGCGTCTGATAGCGGCACATGGGGCCGTCCTCCTGACACATGCCTCATATAGAAGCCTCGGATGCCGTCTGCATAGACAATAGACGGTAATTATAATAAGTGCCAGTCCCCGGCATTCCTCCTCCTCCAGACACAGATTTCATGTTATTGAGCCGCCGAGCGCCGAGAAAATCAAATAAACAAGAGTCAGTGGAATGATTACGTCCCATCTGATGGGAGCGGGACACGTAGTCACCTTGATTTGATCAGATTGTCTCATCCCATGAGCGGCGCGGAGCGGATGATTGCTCGGGACTCGTCTCCACATTACCATAGGAAGTTTTGCAATTCTAATGCATGCATTGTTGTGCCATCCGCAGCCTACACAAACCTATAGTTTACATAGTAAATATCTGTCTCATCTCAAATTGCTGCCGAGAAAGCGGAGCGATGATGACTATCTCACATAATGCAGGTCATTGACACTGACGCCGCAACCGAATTTAAAGGGGAAAAGAAAAAATACCATTTCGTTTTTCTTTTCCATACATTTTAATGCTCTTCTGTGTGACGGTTTCTATATTGTAAGAACTGAAACTTTATTTATTTTTCCTCCAAGAATCCAAAGAAAGGGTTTTGCAGAATTTGAAAAACATGACTTTTTTTTCCAGGAATAGCGCCACCCTTGTCTACAGGTTGTGTGTGGTACTGCAGCTCAGAAATCAGACACCGATAATGGACTGTTGCAGAAAAAAAAAGATAGTTATATCTTACTAATCTTTGACAGCCTCTGTAATTTCCATTTTTTTTTTTTATCCAAACAGCCATTGGCAATCTCATGGATTAATGATGATTCAACGTCTCCCAGAGAAGAATGTATTGAGAATAATAGATCATGGACCAAGTTTATATCATATCATTCAAGATCATCACATTAAGGAATAACCAAAAAAGAGAGAGAGTGAAAGCTCATCACATGCCGAAGTCCAGATTATAATGGATGGTGGCAAGATCCGCTGCTATGGCACAAACCGGATGAATTGAGAATTGGCCATAGAACGTCCGAATAGTGTCGCTGAGATAAAAACTTTATTGAACAAACATTAAAAACATTGTCAAAAATATAGTATAAATATAAATATAAGAGACTTGTTTGGGCTAAAGAACACAAGGAATGGACATTAGACCAGTGGAAATCTGTGCTTTGGTCTGATGAGTCCAAATTTGAGATCTTTGGATCCAACCACCGTGTGTTTGTAGAAAAGGTGAACGGATGGACTCTACATGGCTGGTTCCCACCGTGAAGCATGGAGGAGGAGGTGTGATGGTGTGGGGGGGCTTTGCTGGTGACACTGTTGGGGATTTATTCAAAATTAAAGGCATACAGAACCAGCATGGCTACCACAGCATCTTGCAGCGGCATGCTATTGCATCCAGTTTGCGTTTAGTTGGACCATCATTTATTTTTTAACAGGACAATGACCCCAAACACACCTCCAGGCTGTGTAAGGGCTATGTGACTAAGAAGGAGAGTGATGGGGTGCTACGCCAGATGACCTGGCCTCCACAGTCACCAGACCTGAACCCAATCGAGATGGTTTGGGGTGAGCTGGACCGCAGAGTGAAGGCAAAAGGGACAACAAGTGCTAAGCATCTCTGGGAACTCCTTCAAGACTGTTGGAAAACCATTTCCGGTGACTACGTCTTCAACCTCATCAAGAGAATGCCAAGAGTGTGCAAAGCAGTAATCAAAGGAAAAGGCAGCTACTGTGAAGAACCTAGAATATAAGACATATTTTCAGTTGTTTCACACTTTTTTGTTAAGTATTTCATTCCACATGTGTTAAATCATAGTTTTGATGCCTTCAATGTGAATCTACAATTTTCAGAGTCATGAAAATAGAGAAAACTCATTGAACGACAAGGTGTGTCCAAACTTTTGGTCTGTACTGTATATATACATGTTTTTACTATGTCTTTTACTATGTTTGTTCAATAAAGAAGTTTTTATCTCATCGACACTATTTGTGCTGTATTTTTCTACTGTCAATTCTCCCAATCTGGGACCTCGCCCATTGCAGAGGGCTCGGGGCCCCACTGACGGACAGACGGTCGGCCAAGCCCACACTTGTGATGAAACATTGCAATATCTACTGATCAGAGATGAGCGTATTGATTCTCATTAAAACGATTTCCATATGATTTTATCCAAAAATTGAGATTATAATTAATCAGAATTTAGGGGGAATTTAATTTGTATTTTCAGAAAAATAAAAATGGTGGTTGGGTTGCCATTTTGCTGGATTCTGAGTGCTGGAAATTGTTCAGAAAAACCACTAAATTCTTGTACCCTCCCCTCCATAATTTTTCCGTTTGCTCCGCTGCCTGCCGAGTCCTCTGATTGGTCAGACCATCCTCTTCCCAGAAAGAGAAAATTTCCAGCATCCAAAGTCCAGAGTTATAAAAAATCCATAACTTTATTATCGAAATAGAAATCACTACATGTTAAAAACATAGATCCTATGTAGCAATCAAAGAGGACATGTTTCGGATATCATCCTTATTCAGCATCTCCTCCTCTTCCCAGGTATTCAGGCAGACGCTTGGCCCCACGCGGTTATGTTGGCGGTGACGCACATCATTGAAATTAATGACCACGAGGGGCCAAGTCAATGGCAGTCTCAGAATAGAGATGACCAATGGAGGAGCGGGTGGAGGTGGGACACATGTGATAAGGGCTTCCTTCCTAGAAAATATGATTTGCGCCAAATTTGGTTGACTAAAATCAAACCTCTCCTCAAATTAAATAGATCTGCCTGCATCGAATTTTCAGAGCTTTCCTCAACTCCACTAATAATACGGATGCAACATTCTCTGGATGGGCACGTCTACAGACAAACACAGCATAGTCATCTCCTGATATCTCCTTTAGTCACATGCTATGGGAAAGCCTGTCATATTCACTCCCCTCTTATTTATGCTAGCTGTACACCTCCATTACTGCCAGCTATAGCTTGTCTATACTGGTCTGGAGAGGTGGCTTTACCCAGGCTTACTGGTGGTTGTTTGTATCATTACTATCAATCACTGGGTGGTGGACACTTCTAAGGACAAATACAGCAAAGTCATCTGTTGATATCTTTAGTCACATGCTATGGGAAAGCCAGTCATATTCACTCCTCTTCTATTTATGCTAATGTGGCGCCCTGGACAAGCCAGGTCGTCACAGGTACTACACCAACACACCCCACACCCCGGTCAGGCACACCATAGCCAAAACACAAAATCCTTGTTGCCTTCCTCCAGGGGCTGATGTCCACACCAGGGGGTGGGCCAGGCGGTTGGTCCCGCCCACCGAGGAGTACACAGTTCTGGAGGCGGGAAAAGGAGAGAGTTAGTTAGTTAGTTAGTTGGTGAGAGGAGTGAGGAAGTGAAGTGGTAAAGGAGCAGACAGAAAGTGGTCTGGGTGTGTGGCCCGGACGGTACAGCAAGGTTGGCAGACGGTGGTGACCGTCTGCAGGAGAGGCCGATTGAAGTGAGCCGTAGGGACCGTGGACGGGCGGTGGCCCGGCGGTACCGGACCGGTGAACAAAGAGAAGCCAGCACCATCCGGCAGGGCTTACGGACCCCGACAAGGCTAGGAGTCGCCGTTGAATTTGTCAAATCCGTTAGCGAAGGGAACCTCCGGGGTTTCCCAGCAGCCAAGTCCCGATAGAAGGCGACAGCTCAAACCATGAAGGGAAACACAGTCACCGCCAAGGCTAAAGTTCCCAGGGCCAGAGCCTGCGGGCAAAAGGGGCTCCTTCAGCACCCATCCAAGCTGGGGAGCGGGTTACCGGTGGGAACCCATTGGAACCGTACACACTACATAGGTGCAGGGAAAGGCAGTCACCATCAACCTGCCGGGAGGAGAAACACCGTAGCCGTCTGTGGGACCCGTCCATCCAGCCGTTTGTTTTACCGGAGACTCTGTGTACATCATTTGCTGAGTGAGTACCACCGTGCCGTGCGGCACAGTGCTGCCCCCGCGACCCTGCACCTCACCAGGCCCCATAACCCACCTGCCAACCATTCCTACCCCACCTCACCGGGCCCCGGGACAACCAACCCCCTACCCACGGAGGGAAGAACCAACATCCAAGCTGCTCCCTATCATCGCTCCCGGGATCCCCGTCCAGAGCAGCGGTGGTGTCACCAATCTCACCACAACCGTGGGTGGCGTCATGGACAATAAATCCCCAAAACCATTCCCCTTTTCACTCACGGGCGAGGAACGCCGCTCGAGTCCCCGGGATCCGGCCCACCGCTCGAGCCACCACCGAGCAGCAGCAGCAGCCGGACCCGAGCAGTGAGAGAGCGCAGCGTCCCCTCCTCCGCCCGCGACACTAGCTGTACACATCCATTAGTGCCAGCTATAGCTTGTCTATACTGGTCTGGAGAGGTGGCTTTACCCAGGCTTACTGGTGGTTGTTTGTATCATTACTATCAATCACTGGGTGGTGGACACTTCTAAGGACAAATACAGCAAAGTCATCTCCTGACAGATATCACAAAATCATGGGGATAGTATATTTTTGTAATAAGCCTGTTGATATTACTACATGTGGAGGAGCCAAGAGAAAAAGTAAAAAAGGACACATCTGTATATGTCACACTGCATTTTTAACCCTTCGATGACTCTTTTTGAGATGTAATTTGTCCTACATGTATCTGGTTCTGAAAGAGGACAAGGACGGTCTTTTCAATATTACGGATTATTCATTCCAGAGGACGACAATTCTTACTGCTCTACCACTGGCGGTCATTGAAGTCCAATATCAAAGAATGGCGATACATTATTTAATTCCTCCTGTGTTATCCCCAAAGAGGCCAAAGTTGTTTTACTTCTTGGTTTTCCACCGCGCCGGTGCACGGCAGCCCCCTCCGAACGGAGTTCAACAGCAGCTGCAGAACAAGCTGTTTACACGGATTCAACTGGATCAAAAAGATCTGCAATTTTCTCATTAACCTTTGAAGAAGCCGTCAATAAAATGTTTTCCCTATTTCCAGCAGCAAATTACAAAGTCCCACACAGAAGCTGTGACTGACAGATACATGACGAGAACACTTCTCCAATTAATTAGGAACAGTGAGGACACGGGAAGGAATAAAGAAGCTTTCGCTTGGCGCGAACCTCCAGATAAAAATGAAAACTTGCCTGAGCTCCCGAATCCTCACCTGCAGGCTGCTCATCCAAGCCCAAACTCCCTTTATCTTCAGGTTATGGGACAGGAAGCAACTCTCCGACATGTAGGACTGTTGGCCGTGTTGGCTCTCATGGGACTTCTTTGATCATCCAGTTCCTTCCCTCCTTAGTTCTCCCTGGCAGTCAATCACAGCAAGAGAACCATCCCACTAAGGTCTGGAGTCCAACCTTAGTGGGAGGGTTCTGCTGCCAGGGAGAACTGAAGGAGGGAGGGAACCCTGGACCACCAATTAAAAGGACTCGGAGGGGATACCTTCTAGATTTAGGAACATTTCCATTTTAAAGGTTGAAAATAACTCACGAGGAGGATTTTCAAGGCATCACCGACTGTCATGGTGGCGTCAGGATCTGTGGAGACAACAGATTTGTGCACTCTGCCTCCAAACTTCTCTGTTGTCTGTGATCAGCGCAGGGAGACTCGGGTGTTGACGTACAGACCTGTATTTTATAGGCAGATTAGCAAGAGTTAATCTCTGCTGATTTGCTTGTTAATCTCCTTTAGTCACATACTATGGGAAAGCCAGTCATAGTCACTCTTCTCCTATTTATGCTGGCTGTACACATCCATTAGTGCCAGCTATAGCTTGACTATACTGGTCTGGAGAGATGGATTCATCCAGGATTACTGGTGATTGTTTGTATTATTATTTTGAGTGGTTGTGGTGTTAACCCTTTCTGTCCTTTTGTTGCTGTCTTATCTCACTTGCTTTCCATTTTAGTATCTTACTGTTGGTTCTTGAGAGTGTGTAGTGTGACTGAGTTTTGTCCCTGTCCGTCTAAATCAGGGTTCCCCAACTTCAGTCCTCGAGGGCCGCCAACAGTGCATGTTTTCAGGATTTCCTTAGCATTGCATGGGTGTTGGAATCATCAACTGTGCAGGTGATTAAATTATCACATGTGCAATACTAAGGAAATCCTGAAAACATGCACTGTTGGTGGCCCTTGAGGACTGGAATTGGGGACCCATGGTCTAAATCTTTGTATTCATTGAGAGGGGGAACAGATTAGCTTTACTCAGGGGTATAGAAAGGCATGAGACTCAGGAATCTCCACCGTTAGGAGTAATGCTGAGGACAGGGATAGTCTAGGGTCTCCTAGCGTGAGGGACAGCATAGGAGCAACTTGTATCTTGCTATCCTACAGTCATATCGTGACAGGAAGGAAGGAAGGAAGGAGAGCAAGAGAGGGTGGGAAGGAAGGAAGGAAGGAGAGGGAGCAAGAGAGGGTGGGAAGGAAGGAAGGAAAGGGAGCAAGAGAGGGTGGGAAGGAAGGGGAGCAAGAGAGGGGAAGGAAGGAAGGAAGGGGAGCAAGAGAGGGTGGGAAGGAAGGGGAGCAAGAGAGGAGAAGGAAGGAAGGAAGGGGAGCAAGAGAGGGTGGGAAGGAAGGGGAGCAAGAGAGGGTGGGAAGGAAGGATGGAAAGTAAGTAGGGAGGAAGTAATGAAGCAAATAAGGAAGGAAGGAAATGGAGCAAGAGATGGTGGGAAGGAAGGGGAGCAAGAGAGGGTGGGAAGGAAGGAAGGAAGGAGAGCAAGAGAGGGTGGGAAGGAAGGGGAGCAAGAGAGGGTGGGAAGGAAGGGGAGCAAGAGAGGAGAAGGAAGGAAGGAAGGAGAGCAAGAGAGGGTGGGAAGGAAGGGGAGCAATAGTGGGTGGGAAGGAAGGGGAGCAAGAGAGGGTGAGCAGGAAGGAAGGAGAGCAAGAGAGGGTGGGAAGGAAGGGGAGCAAGAGAGGGTGGGAAGGAAGGGGAGCAAGAGAGGAGAAGGAAGGAAGGAAAAAAGGAAGGAGAGCAAGAGAGGGTGGGAAGGAAGGGGAGCAATAGTGGGTGGGAAGGAAGGGGAGCAAGAGAGGGTGAGCAGGAAGGAAGGAGAGCAAGAGAGGGTGGGAAGGAAGGATGGAAAGTAAGTAGGGAGGAAGTAATGAAGCAAATAAGGAAGGAAGGAAATGGAGCAAGAGATGGTGGGAAGGAAGAAAGAAAGGACAAAGGGAGGAATAAAACATAAAAAATAAATTAATCGCCACCATATATATTGTATAATAAAGATAATGGTAATGAGAGGGGAGCACAGTTTAAAATCTAAAAAAAAATTAAAAAAATAGAAAAAAAAACTATAGATACCAGACACTTGTTTTCCTTCTTCACACTTTACTGTAACATAAGTAGAAAATTAAAAATACAAATACAAAAATGAGTTAAAAATTCAGCCCCGTATCTTAAAAAAAGAGGTAAAAGTTACTTGAAGGACCAAGTAAGAAAAAAATCTTTGGCGTTCCTAAAACCACATGTGCAAAAAACAAACAAAGTGCCTGGTCAGACTCACGACTAAAATACTTTAATTTAAAATGAAATAAAGCCGCCACCACAAAGTCCCCAGGACGTGATAAACTCGGACACAACGTCGTTGTAAATACGTAAAAGTAGGTTAGAGAGTTTTTTCCATTAAGTTTTCTGGCGGTCATCCTGTATCAATTATTTACAGAGAAGTAATGATTAATTAATCATCCCTCTATTGTATACGGAGAAGGGAGTCAGGCACAAAGCCGCGTCAGCCAAAACGTATGGAAGGAGCGCGAGCGACGAGCGACGCTGCCCCCGCTCCCAAGCATTAACCTGCTTTACTCAGGAAATTACACACAATGCAGAGGATTTTACCAAACTTCAACAATTAATAAACTCCTGAGATAAAAACTCAATTATTCCTGCGGAGTTCTCATCATCTAATAAAGTGATCAGTGTATAAGGTGAGAAATGTACAGCAAACCGCTCCCTGTATCTCAGCTCCCTGTATCTGAGCTCCCTGTATCTCAGCTCCCCATATCTCAGCTCCCTGCATCTCAGCTTCCTGTATTTCAGTTCCCTGTATCTCAGCTCCCTGCATCTCAGCTTCCTGTATTTCAGTTCCCTGTATCTCAATTCCCTGTATCTCACCTCCCTGCATCTCACCTCCCTGCAGCTCAGCTTCCTGTATCTCAGCTCCTTGTATCTCAGCTTCCTGCATCTCAGCTCCCTGTATCTGACCTTCCTGTATCTCAGTTCCCTGTATCTCACCTCCCTGTATCTCACCTCCCTGTATCTCAGCTCCCTGTATCTCAGCTTCCTGCATCTCAGCTCCCTGTATCTGACCTTCCTGTATCTCAGTTCCCTGTATCTCACCTCCCTGTATCTCACCTCCCTGTATCTCAGCTCCCTGTATCTCAGCTCCCTGAATCTCAGCTTCCTGTATTTCAGCTCCCTGAATCTCAGCTCCCTGAATCTCAGCTTCCTGTATCTCAGCTCCCAGTATCTCAGCTTACTGTATCTGAGCTCCCAGTATCTCAGCTTCCTGTATCTCAGCTCCCTGAATCTCAGCTCCCTGAATCTCAGCTCCCTGAATCTCAGCTCCCTGTATCTCAGTTTACTGTATCTCAGCTCCCTGTATCTCATCTTCCTGTATCTCATCTCCCTGTATCTCAGCTCCCTGTATCTCAGCTTCCTGTATCTCAGCTCCCTGTATCTCAGCTCCCTGTATCTCAGCTTCCTAGACGTGCTGATATATCCGGTTATCTGTTACTTTTGAAGTGTACGGCCCATTTCATCATCTGGGGATTAAGTCACTTTTCTTTTTGGTCTCGTTACCATTTTTTTTATGCTAAATTAATCAAAATGCTGCAAATGTTCCATTAATGCTACAAAAATTACCCCAAAATAAGAGCATGAAATCGTTCCAGGGGGTACTCTGGAGCAAAATGTTGCCAAATGTTGCAACTTTTTAAAAATGTTGCAAGTGACGAATCAGCTGAAAACATTTGGAGAAGCGACATCAATGTAAAAAGGAGAAAACAAACAAAACAACAACAACTTTGAAAGGTGCAAATCGTTGGGTGAATTTATCACAAATTGGCAAAGCCAGTACTGGCGCTAAATGCACCATTTTTGCCACCAAATATATAAGTGCACCTTCCCACCTACTTGTCTTTAAGCTATGTTTGTTCTTTTCTTGCTCTATAAAACCAGAGCTGTCAATCAAAGAAGGAGGTGGAGGGAAACAATTAGATGAGAAGATGCATTTAAATGTTTGGCTGTGCCATGGTGCACCGAGCACCTGTGTTTGGTTTGAACAGTCATCCTGTGCTGATAGATTCCCTTTAAACGTTTGTCAGCGCCATGGTGCACCGAGCGCCTGTGAATGGTGTGAACACATATAGTCCCTTTAAATGTGAATGGTTTGAACAATCATCCTGTGCTGATAGGGCCTCATTAAACGTTTGGCCGTGCCATTGTGCACGGAGTGCCTGTGTTTCATGTGAACAGTCATGCTGTGCTCATAGAGTCCCTTTAAATGTTTGGCTGTGCCATGGTGCACCGAGCGCCTGTGAATGGTGTGAACAATCATCCTGTGCTGATAGAGTCCCTTTAAATATATGTCCGAAATGGTGCACTGAGCCCCTGTGTTTGGTTTGAACAGTCATCCTGTGCTCATAGAGTCCCATTTAAATGTTTTTCCGCCATGGTGCACTGGGCACCTGTGAATGGTGTGAACAATCATCCTGTGCTGATAGGGTCTCATTAAATGTTTGGCTGTGCGATGGTGCACGGAGCTCCTGTGTTTCATGTGAACAATCATCCTGTGCTGATACAGTCCCTTTAAACTTTTGGCCGTGCCATTATGCATCGAGCACCTGTGTTTGGTTTGAACAGTCATCCTGTGCTCATAGAGTCCCTTGAAACGTTTGGCTGCATGGTGCACCGAGCGCCTGTGAATGGTGTGAACAATCATCCAGTGCTGATAGAGTCCCTTTAAATATATGTTCGAAATGGTGCACTGAGCCCCTGTGTTTGGTTTGAACAGTCATCCTGTGCTCATAGAGTCCCTTTTAAATGTTTGGCCGCCATGGTGCACCGAGCAGCTATGTTTGGTGTTAACAGATAGAGACCCTTTAAACGTTTGGCCGTGCCATGGTGCTCCGAGCATGCATGTGTATGGGGGGTCAGCAGCGGCTGTAAAGGGGGAGACAGGAGGTCTATATACACATTACATTGACAGAAGGAACCCCAAATAAAGGTTTGATTGCCTGCACTCACCATGATGGGCTTTCAATGGGGAGATTGGTGAGAGCCATTATCAGATCCTCTTTTATGTCCCAGGAGGGGCGATGAAGATTCCCAAATTCTCTCCCGTGGTCTCCACACACAATAGATGGTCGCCCGGCCCCATCATATATAGAGGTTCTGGCAAAATCTATAGTGCGTGTGGATTTAGTAAAGAGGCATAGACCGCTGTGATATACTCCCTGGAGGACAGGACAATGTCATGGCCAATGTTCTGCAGATTACAGAACGCACAAACCTTTACGATGAATTTACCTTCTCCCTCAGGACTGAAGAAGCCACAATTCCGCCAAACCGTGCATAAATCCTCCCACAATTACCCAAAAGCACCGTTACATGACTGCACACAAGGATCCGCCTATGCCGCGTGTTATGTGCGTTTTATGCCTCTGTAAAGGCGATATTCATTTAAACAAGTGGCGGTGTAAATAGGAGTCATCCACCGCGATGTAATATCTGCAGCAGCGCCTGGCGGTATGTTTTATGGTATGGCGGGCGGCGGCCGTCACTCTCTCCAGCTATCGAGCAGCCGGCGGAGGAGACTGCAGCGGGGGAGACAATCGCGGTGGAGGTTTATTGTGCATTTCACCGGATCAATGACGTGTAAAGTTATTGATTGGGAATCTGAGCGCTATGGCCGCCATAAATGTCACCGTGAGCGAGCGTCCTCCGCCGCTCACCTCTCACGCAGATTCCTCTACCGCAGTTATCATTAGTCATCCACAAAGCGTTCATTATCTGCCCCTTCCCCGCATGGGGGGATCACATTGATCGCTGTCCTCTCCGTCTTCATCAGGACCCCCCCGGGAGCAGGTTCATATCATTAAGAGACACAATAAGCAAAAAAAAGGTGCAAGACGAGTGCGGAGAAAGCCACATAGAGGACGCAGGTAGTCAGGAATAATCGCCTTAAACTGCATGAAAAGTGTCTCTGGTATGATCCATCCCTTGAAGGTAAATAGTGCGCTGCTCCTTTATGTGGGGCAGGAGCCAACCGCAAACGTCATAACCAAAAATGTGTCCATTCAGGAGACTGTAATCTGTGTGTACATGAGGGACAGCTCTATTACTGGCCATTAGGTGACTTGTAACCTACATTTTCACCAGTTTCTCCCTCCGCGTGCACCATCTTTAATTTGCAATTGTCTCTGAGCTAGTGGATGGAAGCTTGATGCTATGAGTTCTTCCACAGACAGGAGACATTCCTGCTCTGCTGTATGATGATATAGCAGCCTGATTACATGCAGAAGCACGCAGGACAATATACAGCAGTACTAAGCAGTGTGGCTGTGAATCCAGCTCTGGAGAGAGATATAACACTTACTAGAAAGCAGCAGCATAGAGGACATAATAAAGCAATACTGAGATGAGTGGCTGTGAATCCAGCTCTGAAGAGAGATATAACACTTACTAGAAAGCAGCAGCTTAGAGGACATAATAAAGCAATACTGAGATGAGTGGCTGTGAATCCAGCTCTGGAGAGAGATATAACACTTACTAGAAAGCAGCAGCATAGAGGACGTAATAAAGCAATACTGAGATGAGTGGCTGTGAATCCAGCTCTGAAGAGAAATATAACACTTACTAGAAAGCAGCAGCTTAGAGGACATAATAAAGCAATACTGAGATGAGTGGCTGTGAATCCAGCTCTGAAGAGAAATATAACACTTACTAGAAAGCAGCAGCATAGAGGACGTAATAAAGCAATACTGAGATGAGTGGCTGTGAATCCAGCTCTGGAGAGATATAACACTTACTAGAAAGCAGCAGCTTAGAGGACATAATAAAGCAATACTGAGATGAGTGGCTGTGAATCCAGCTCTGAAGAGAGATATAACACTTACTAGAAAACAGCAACATAGAGGACGTAATAAAGCAATACTGAGATGAGTGGCTGTGAATCCAGCTCTGGAGAGAGATATAACACTTACTAGAAAGCAGCAGCATTGAGGACATAATAAAGCAATACTGAGATGAGTGGCTGTGAATCCAGCTCTGGAGAGAGATATAACACTTACTAGAAAGCAGCAGCATAGAGGACATAATAAAGCAATACTGAGATGAGTGGCTGTGAATCCAGCTCTGAAGAGAGATATAACACTTACTAGAAAGCAGTGACATTGAGTACATAATAAAGCAATACTGAGCATTGTGGCTGTGAATCCAGCGCCTGAGTGAGATATAATACTCTCTCCAATTGAGCATCTCTGGAGAGACCTGAAAATGGCGTCCACCAACGTTCACCATCCAACCTGACGGAAGTGGAGAGGATCTGCAAGGAAGAATGGCCGAGGATCCCCAAATCCAGGATCCCAAGAAGACTCATGGCTGTACTAGCTCAAAAGGGAGGGTGCCTCTACTCAATACTGAGCAAAGGGGCTGAATACTTATGACCATGTGATATAATAAGCAAAGGGGCTGAATACTTATGACCATGTGATATAATAAGCAAAGGGGCTGAATACTCATGACCATGTGCTATAATAAGCAAAGGGGCTGAATACTCATGACCATGTGCAGGAGTACTAAGCAGTGTAGTTGCAGTGAATCCATCCGTGGGATGAGATAAAACACTTTCTAGAAATAGACAGCACTTTCTCGCTCCCATTTATTGCTTCAATCCTGAATAAATTATCAGTGTTTCAGAATGAATGATCAGATCAGGAGTCAGTGGAATGTGAAAAGGCTCATAAGTGGAGAAAGAAACAAATTTCTCTCATAAGATATATTACAAAGTGTGTTATATTTGATCTCTGACTCATTATATCGTATGTATCAAATGTCAAAAGTACTTTTGCTACATCTGAGAAGGGAAAACGTACAATAAATTTACGTTATCGACAACCGATCCGCACTTTGGGTGACTCTCCAGGATATACATTTATCAGTTGGACTTTTTCTATGAATTCTGCGCTTCGCAGTGTGAAGAATGAGATCTGACATCGCACATTCATCAGTTCCTGTCCAGAGCTGCTCACAAAATGCCATTCTTGCTCTTAGAAAATCTCAACATTGTAATTTTCACCAAAAGACGAATAAGTGACTGAAACTCTGGGCTCTGTCACTGCAGGCGATGCTCTCTGGTAAAGGGAAACTGGCAGAATTCTGAGTGCAGCTCCGGATGTGTTTAGAATAAAAATACATAACATTAGTTCAGAAAAGCAAAGTATTAGCGAAAAATAAAATACATTTTTCTGCAAGATATCACTCGTAAGAGTTAGAAATTGCTGTTTACAACCAGAGTTTTCCGTTAATTTCTCAGTATTCGGCGCCAATGTCTTTGGGCCGCTCATTGCCTCCTGCAGCAGAATTAAGCTACAAGCTCTTAAGGGCGCAGATATCTAGGTCACTATTGTTTTATTATGCGGCAGAATGGATCCGCGTGGCGGTTATTATCCAAAGAAGACGTTAAACATTGCAAGGAGTCAATTTTGAGGACGATAAAACAATTAAATTAGACGCGAATGTAGACGGATGACGAGGCTTAATTCAATAATGGGACTCATACGCGGTCCGGGGTAACAACAAATGGCCACATCCAAATATATGAAACATAAAGAATAACATGGGGATAAGCGCACAGCCGCACTTTATTAGGACATTCCACATTATTAACTGAGCCGGCCGGGGGCGAAACACTCCGCACACAGTGCACTAATACACTCCGCACACAGTGCACTAATACACTCCGCACACAGTGCACTAATACACTCCGCACACAGTGCACTAATACACTCCGCACACAGTGCACTAATACACTCCGCACACAGTGCACTAATACACTCCGCACACAGTGCACTAATACACTCCGCACACAGTGCACTAATACACTCCGCACACAGTGCACTAATACACTCCGCACACAGTGCACTAATACACTCCGCACACAGTGCACTAATACACTCCGCACACAGTGCACTAATACACTCCGCACACAGTGCACTAATACACTCCGCACACACTGCACTAATACACTCCGCACACACTGCACTAATACACTCCGCACACACTGCACTAATACACTCCGCACACAGCGCACTAATACACTCCGCACACAGCGCACTAATACACTCCGCACACAGCGCACTAATACACTCCGCACACAGCGCACTAATACACTCCGCACACAGCGCACTAATACACTCCGCACACAGCGCACTAATACACTCCGCACACAGCGCACTAATACACTCCGCACACAGCGCACTAATACACTCCGCACACAGCGCACTAATACACTCCGCACACAGTGCACTAATACACTCCGCACACAGTGCACTAATACACTCCGCACACAGTGCACTAATACACTCCGCACACAGTGCACTAATACACTCCGCACACAGCGCACTAATACACTCCGCACACAGCGCACTAATACACTCCGCACACAGCGCACTAATACACTCCGCACACAGCGCACTAATACACTCCGCACACAGCGCACTAATACACTCCGCAGACAGCGCACTAATACACTCCGCACACAGTGCACTAATACACTCCGCACACAGTGCACTAATACACTCCGCACACAGTGCACTAATACACTCCGCACACAGTGCACTAATACACTCCGCACACAGTGCACTAATACACTCCGCACACAGTGCACTAATACACTCCGCACACAGTGCACTAATACACTCCGCACACAGTGCACTAATACACTCCGCAGACACTGCACTAATACACTCCGCACACAGTGCACTAATACACTCCGCACACAGTGCACTAATACACTCCGCACACAGTGCACTAATACACTCCGCACACAGTGCACTAATACACTCCGCACACAGTGCACTAATACACTCCGCACACAGTGCACTAATACACTCCGCAGACACTGCACTAATACACTCCGCACATAGTGCACTAATACACTCCGCAGACACTGCACTAATACACTCCGCACACAGTGCACTAATACACTCCGCACACAGTGCACTAATACACTCCGCACACAGTGCACTAATACACTCCGCACACAGTGCACTAATACACTCCGCACACAGTGCACTAATACACTCCACACACAGTGCACTAATACACTCCGCACACAGTGCACTAATACACTCCGCACACAGTGCACTAATACACTCCGCACACAGTGCACTAATACACTCCGCACACAGTGCACTAATACACTCCGCACACAGTGCACTAATACACTCCGCAGACACTGCACTAATACACTCCGCAGACAGTGCACTAATACACTCCGCAGACAGTGCACTAATACACTCCGCAGACACTGCACTAATACACTCCGCACACAGTGCACTAATACACTCCGCACACAGTGCACTAATACACTCCGCACACAGTGCACTAATACACTCCGCACACAGTGCACTAATACACTCCGCACACAGTGCACTAATACACTCCGCACACAGCGCACTAATACACTCCGCACACAGCGCACTAATACACTCCGCACACAGCGCACTAATACACTCCGCACACAGCGCACTAATACACTCCGCACACAGCGCACTAATACACTCCGCACACAGTGCACTAATACACTCCGCACACAGTGCACTAATACACTCCGCACACAGTGCACTAATACACTCCGCAGACACTGCACTAATACACTCCGCACACAGTGCACTAATACACTCCGCAGACACTGCACTAATACACTCCGCACACAGTGCACTAATACACTCCGCACACAGTGCACTAATACACTCCGCACACAGTGCACTAATACACTCCGCACACAGTGCACTAATACACTCCGCACACAGTGCACTAATACACTCCGCACACAGCGCACTAATACACTCCGCAGACACTGCACTAATACACTCCGCACACAGTGCACTAATACACTCCGCAGACACTGCACTAATACACTCCGCACACAGTGCACTAATACACTCCGCACACAGTGCACTAATACACTCCGCACACAGTGCACTAATACACTCCGCACACAGTGCACTAATACACTCCGCACACAGTGCACTAATACACTCCGCACACAGTGCACTAATACACTCCGCACACAGTGCACTAATACACTCCGCACACAGCGCACTAATACACTCCGCACACAGCGCACTAATACACTCCGCACACAGTGCACTAATACACTCCGCACACAGTGAATGAAAAACAAGAGAACAAGAGTAAAGTGCAAAAAAATTGACAAAATTTTATTGAATACACAACAAGACATATAATTCATTAAAATGGTGCACTACCAGTATATCCTGGGGATGCCGACATAGAATAGACCAGTGTTAATGGCCAAAACAATTCAGAGAGACATACAAGTCACAGTCTATATATATGTGGCTACAACTGGCCTAAACAGGTCACGAATATTGGGAACATACCCAGTAACGAGGGAACTGTTAGATGGAAAATAAATAAAGGTCAAAACAAACCGTGATTGCCCACCATGTCAGGGTGGGGAATCATGGTGAAGCCGCTGGCTATGCTGCAAATAACCATAGAAATATAGCAGGGAGTAAACATACAATAACTATATAGCACAAGTGTGCAATTAAGATGTATTCCCTTACCTAAAGTGCTGAAGTGCAAGCTAAGCGAATGCAGGGCAGCCAGCCGTGGACACAGATAGTTCCTATGGAGTTGGGAAAGGCATCCTCAGGTGTCAAAAGGTCTCCATCCAACGCGCGTTTCGCGGGGATAGCTTTTTCAAGGTGGAAAACCAAGGTAATACATTACCTTGGTTTTCCACCTTGAAAAAGCTATCCCCGCGAACTATCTGTGTCCAGGATGGAGACCTTTTGACACCTGAGGATGCCTTTTCCAACTCCATAGGAACTATCTGTGTCCACGGCTGGCTGCCCTGCATTCGCTTAGCTTGCACTTCAGCACTTTAGGTAAGGGAATACATCTTAATTGCACACTTGTGCTATATAGTTATTGTATGTTTACTCCCTGCTATATTTCTATGGTTATTTGCAGCATAGCCAGCGGCTTCACCATGATTCCCCACCCTGACATGGTGGGCAATCACGGTTTGTTTTGACCTTTATTTATTTTCCATCTAACAGTTCCCTCGTTACTGGGTATGTTCCCAATATTCGTGACCTGTTTAGGCCAGTTGTAGCCACATATATATAGACTGTGACTTGTATGTCTCTCTGAATTGTTTTGGCCATTAACACTGGTCTATTCTATGTCGGCATCCCCAGGATATACTGGTAGTGCACCATTTTAATGAATTATATGTCTTGTTGTGTATTCAATAAAATTGTCAATTTTTTTGCACTTTACTCTTGTTCTCTTGTTTTTCATTCCTGTAATGAGTAGTGCTGGCACCTTCCCTGCCGTACTGAGGGAGGCTTGGTGCTTATTTTCTAATGGCTCTTGATGTGAGTTATGTTATACTCCGCACACAGTGCACTAATACACTCCGCACACAGTGCACTAATACACTCCGCACACAGTGCACTAATACACTCCGCACACAGTGCACTAATACACTCCGCACACAGCGCACTAATACACTCCGCACACAGTGCACTAATACACTCCGCACACAGTGCACTAATACACTCCGCACACAGCGCACTAATACACTCCGCACACAGTGCACTAATACACTCCGCAGACACTGCACTAATGTCTAATACACTCCGCACACAGTGCACTAATGTCTAATACACTCCGCACACAGTGCACTAATGTCTAATACACTCCGCACACAGTGCACTAATGTCTAATACACTCCGCACACAGTGCACTAATGTCTAATACACTCCGCACACAGTGCACTAATACACTCCGCACACAGTGCACTAATACACTTCGCACACAGTGCACTAATACACTCCGCACACAGTGCACTAATACACTCCGCACACAGTGCACTAATACACTCCGCACACAGTGCACTAATACACTCCGCACACAGTGCACTAATACACTCCGCACACAGTGCACTAATACACTCCGCACACAGTGCACTAATACACTCCGCACACAGTGCACTAATACACTCCGCACACAGCGCACTAATACACTCCGCACACAGCGCACTAATACACTCCGCACACAGTGCACTAATACACTCCGCACACAGTGCACTAATACACTCCGCACACAGTGCACTAATACACTCCGCACACAGTGCACTAATACACTCCGCACACAGTGCACTAATACACTCCGCACACAGTGCACTAATACACTCCGCAGACAGTGCACTAATACACTCCGCACACAGCGCACTAATACACTCCGCACACAGCGCACTAATACACTCCGCACACAGCGCACTAATACACTCCGCACACAGTGCACTAATACACTCCGCACACAGTGCACTAATACACTCCGCACACAGTGCACTAATACACTCCGCACACAGTGCACTAATACACTCCGCACATAGTGCACTAATACACTCCGCACACAGTGCACTAATACACTCCGCACACAGTGCACTAATACACTCCGCACACAGTGCACTAATACACTCCGCACACAGTGCACTAATACACTCCGCACATAGTGCACTAATACACTCCGCACACAGTGCACTAATACACTCCGCACACAGTGCACTAATACACTCCGCACACAGTGCACTAATACACTCCGCACACAGTGCACTAATACACTCCGCACACAGTGCACTAATACACTCCGCAGACACTGCACTAATGTCTAATACACTCCGCACACAGTGCACTAATGTCTAATACACTCCGCACACAGTGCACTAATGTCTAATACACTCCGCACACAGTGCACTAATACACTCCGCACACAGTGCACTAATACACTCCGCACACAGTGCACTAATACACTCCGCACACAGTGCACTAATACACTCCGCACACAGTGCACTAATACACTCCGCAGACACTGCACTAATACACTCCGCAGACACTGCACTAATACACTCCACACACAGTGCACTAATACACTCCGCAGACACTGCACTAATGTCTAATACACTCCGCAGACACTGCACTAATGTCTAATACACTCCGCACACAGTGCACTAATGTCTAATACACTCCGCACACAGTGCACTAATGTCTAATACACTCCGCACACAGTGCACTAATACACTCCGCACACAGTGCACTAATACACTCCGCACACAGTGCACTAATACACTCCGCACACAGTGCACTAATACACTCCGCACACAGTGCACTAATACACTCCGCACACAGTGCACTAATACACTCCGCACACAGTGCACTAATACACTCCGCACACAGTGCACTAATACACTCCGCACACAGTGCACTAATACACTCCGCAGACACTGCACTAATGTCTAATACACTCCGCACACAGTGCACTAATGTCTAATACACTCCGCACACAGTGCACTAATGTCTAATACACTCCGCACACAGTGCACTAATACACTCCGCACACAGTGCACTAATACACTCCGCACACAGTGCACTAATACACTCCGCACACAGTGCACTAATACACTCCGCACACAGTGCACTAATGTCTAATACACTCCGCACACAGTGCACTAATGTCTAATACACTCCGCACACAGTGCACTAATGTCTAATACACTCCGCACACAGTGCACTAATACACTCCGCACACAGTGCACTAATGTCTAATACACTCCGCACACAGTGCACTAATGTCTAATACACTCCGCACACAGTGCACTAATGTCTAATACACTCCGCACACAGTGCACTAATGTCTAATACACTCCGCACACAGTGCACTAATACACTCCGCACACAGTGCACTAATACACTCCGCACACAGTGCACTAATACACTCCGCACACAGTGCACTAATGTCTAATACACTCCGCACACAGTGCACTAATGTCTAATACACTCCGCACACAGTGCACTAATGTCTAATACACTCCGCACACAGTGCACTAATACACTCCGCACACAGTGCACTAATACACTCCGCACACAGTGCACTAATACACTCCGCACACAGTGCACTAATACACTCCGCACACAGTGCACTAATACACTCCGCACACAGTGCACTAATACACTCCGCACACAGTGCACTAATACACTCCGCACACAGTGCACTAATACACTCCGCACACAGTGCACTAATACACTCCGCACACAGTGCACTAATACACTCCGCAGACACTGCACTAATGTCTAATACACTCCGCACACAGTGCACTAATGTCTAATACACTCCGCACACAGTGCACTAATGTCTAATACACTCCGCACACAGTGCACTAATACACTCCGCACACAGTGCACTAATACACTCCGCACACAGTGCACTAATACACTCCGCACACAGTGCACTAATACACTCCGCACACAGTGCACTAATACACTCCGCACACAGTGCACTAATACACTCCGCAGACACTGCACTAATGTCTAATACACTCCGCACACAGTGCACTAATGTCTAATACACTCCGCACACAGTGCACTAATGTCTAATACACTCCACACACAGTGCACTAATGTCTAATACACTCCACACACACTGCACTAATGTCTAATACACTCCACACACACTGCACTAATGTCTAATACACTCCACACACAGTGCACTAATGTCTAATACACTCCACACACAGTGCACTAATGTCTAATACACTCCACACACAGTGCACTAATGTCTAATACACTCCACACACAGTGCACTAATGTCTAATACACTCCACACACAGTGCACTAATACACTCCGCAGACACTGCACTAATGTCTAATACACTCCGCAGACACTGCACTAATGTCTAATACACTCCACACACAGTGCACTAATGTCTAATACACTCCACACACAGTGCACTAATGTCTAATACACTCCACACACAGTGCACTAATGTCTAATACACTCCACACACAGTGCACTAATGTCTAATACACTCCACACACACTGCACTAATGTCTAATACACTCCACACACAGTGCACTAATGTCTAATACACTCCACACACAGTGCACTAATGTCTAATACACTCCACACACAGTGCACTAATGTCTAATACACTCCACACACAGTGCACTAATGTCTAATACACTCCGCAGACACTGCACTAATGTCTAATACACTCCACACACAGTGCACTAATGTCTAATACACTCCACACACAGTGCACTAATGTCTAATACACTCCACACACAGTGCACTAATGTCTAATACACTCCGCACACAGTGCACTAATGTCTAATACACTCCACACACAGTGCACTAATGTCTAATACACTCCACACACAGTGCACTAATGTCTAATACACTCCGCACACAGTGCACTAATGTCTAATACACTCCACACACAGTGCACTAATGTCTAATACACTCCACACACAGTGCACTAATGTCTAATACACTCCACACACACTGCACTAATGTCTAATACACTCCGCAGACACTGCACTAATGTCTAATACACTCCACACACAGTGCACTAATGTCTAATACACTCCACACACACTGCACTAATGTCTAATACACTCCACACACAGTGCACTAATGTCTAATACACTCCACACACACTGCACTAAAGATGTATCTAATAAACGCCATGTAAATGTTTTATTAAGTTACAGATCATATACTAGCTGTAGTACCCGGCGTTGCCCGGGATAGTAACTGTTACTGTCTATCTCTCAGTCTCTGTCTGTCTGTCTCTCTGTCTGTCTCTTTCCTTGTCTGTCTGTTTCTATCTCCCTGCTGTCTCTGTATCAGTCAATGTCTCTATCTCTGTGTCTTTGTGTCTGTCTGTCTGTCTCTCTTTCTCTGTGTCTGTCTGTCTGTCTCTTTCCCCATTTGTCTCTTTCCCCATCTGTCAGTTTCTTTCCCCGTCTGTTTCTATCTCTCTGTTTCTTTCCCTATCTGTCGCTTTCCAAGTCTGTCTCTTTTCCCGTCTTTTTTCCTGTCTCTTTCCCCGTCTGTCTTTGTCCATCTCTTTGTCTGTGTCTTTTGCTATCTGTCTCCTTCCCTGTCGTCCTGTCTCTGTCTGTCTCTTTCCTTGTCTGTCTCTAACCTTGTCTGTCTCTATCCAGGTCTGTCTCTTTCCCCATCTGTCTTTGTCTGTCTCTCTGTCTATCTCTGTCCCAGTCTGCCTGTCTATGTCCCTGTCTGACTGTCTCTGTCCCTTCTGCCTGTCTGTCTATTTCCCCGTCTGTCTCTTTCCCCGTCTGTCTCTTTCCCCGTCTGTCTCTTTCCCCGTGTGTCTCTTTCCCCGTCTGTCTCTTTCCCCGTCTGTCTCTTTCCCCGTCTGTCTCTTTCCCCGTCTGTCTCTTTCCCCGTCTGTCTCTTTCCCCGTCTGTCTCTTTCCCCGTCTGTCTCTTTCCCCGTCTGTCTCTTTCCCCGTCTGTCTCTTTCCCCGTCTGTCTCTTTCCCCGTCTGTCTCTTTCCCCGTCTGTCTCTTTCCCCGTCTGTCTCTTTCCCCGTCTGTCTCTTTCCCCGTCTGTCTCTTTCCCCGTCTGTCTCTTTCCCCGTGTGTCTCTTTCCCCGTCTGTCTCTTTCCCCGTCTGTCTCTTTCCCCGTCTGTCTCTTTCCCCGTCTGTCTCTTTCCCCGTCTGTCTCTTTCCCCGTCTGTCTCTTTCCCCGTCTGTCTCTTTCCCCGTCTGTCTCTTTCCCCGTCTGTCTCTTTCCCCGTCTGTCTCTTTCCCCGTCTGTCTCTTTCCCCGTCTGTCTCTTTCCCCGTCTGTCTCTTTCCCCGTCTGTCTCTTTCCCCGTCTGTCTCTTTCCCCGTCTGTCTCTTTCCCCGTCTGTCTCTTTCCCCGTCTGTCTCTTTCCCCGTCTGTCTCTTTCCCCGTCTGTCTCTTTCCCCGTCTGTCTCTTTCCCCGTCTGTCTCTTTCCCCATCTGTCTCTTTCCCCATCTGTCTCTTTCCCCATCTGTCTCTTTCCCCATCTGTCTCTTTCCCCATCTGTCTCTGTCTGCGTGACTACCTGGCCATGATAGAGCCCATACCCTCCGAGCACTGGCCCACAGTAATGGCCGCCCGAGGGGTGGTGGATGTAAAGAAGGGGAGAGTGCCAGTGACGGTGCTGAACTGCGGGGAGGAGGAGGTCAGGCTTCCCCGGTATGCCACCATTGCCAAGCTGCTCACCCTGGATCCCCACACCATTCACGAGGCCATTCCCCCAACCTCACCACCCACTGCCAGCACTCACCCATCCCAGGGGGAGTTAGACGAGTGGTGTCGACAGCTACACGTAGGCACTGACGATACCCCTACACATCAGAAAGAAGGTGTATACTGGGTAGTACATGAGTATGAGCGGGTTTTTAGCAAACACCCCCTAGACTTCGGGCAGATTAAAGGGGTCCAACACCATATCCCCACCAGTGACCATCCCCCTATCAAAGGGAGAAACAGGCCTATTCCTCCTGCACACTACCAATGTGCCAAGGACATGTTGAGGAACATGAAGGAGGCAGGGGTTATTAGGGATAGCTGCAGTCCCTGGGCCGCCCCGTTGGTACTGGTTAAGAAGAAGGATGGCACCATGCGGATGTGTGTGGATTACCGGAAAATTAACCAGATAACGCATAAGGACGCTTACCCTCTGCCCCGCATTGAGGAATCCCTGGCTGCGCTGAGAACCGCTAATTACTTTTCCACCCTTGACCTCACCAGTGGGTACTGGCAGGTGGCTGTGGCACCAGAAGACCGAGAGAAGACTGCATTTGCCACCCCCATGGGACTCTGTGAATTTAATAGTATGCCGTTTGGGCTGTGCAACGCCCCAGGAACCTTCCAACGGCTGATGGAGTGCTGTCTGGGGCATCTAAACTTTGAGACCGTCCTGTTGTACCTGGATGATGTGATTGTGTACTCCCAGATATATGAAGCCCACCTGGAGCACCTAGCCGAGGTGTTCGCGTCCCTTGCCAAATATGAGATGAAGTTGAAGCCCCGTACCCACGGAGGGGAGAACTAACATCAAAGCTGCTCCCTGTCATCGCTCCCGGGATCCCCGTCCAGAGCAGCGGTGGTGTCACAACTTCACCACGACCGTGGGTGGTGTCACGGACA